>NW_027421895.1:0-58933 GCF_009905375.1 Apium graveolens | reverse complement strand
TGATGAGATTAGATGAGATTGTCAAGAAGTGTATCTTTACCGCGGTTTTTATCCTTTACAGGATTTTCCGCGTCACCAAATCCTGGTTTTTTACTTGCTATTTTCATTACGTTATAATCCTAGTTCTTTCATTAAAAACTTATAAATATATTTTTAGCATTAACACACATAAATTTGGTAAAAACAATTGGCGCCGTCTGTGGAAAATTGCTAAGGATTTCTACACACCTACATCATGTCCACCAGTGAACCACCACGAAACTCGAAAAACACAAAGACAACGCTTCCAACAACGAGGAGATGGCTGCAACGTTGAAAAAGCTACAGTCAGAGATGGACAAATGCAGTCGATTTTGATGGAAAGAGCCACACACCAAACTGGCTAGTGGAAAGGTACTTAGTTGGTTTCGATGTCAACTAAGGTTTCTACTAAACAACATGTGCAAGAATTAGGTACAAAGGTAAATAATCGTGAGAGTAAATTAGAAGCGCAGTTTAACAAGAATGCAGAACATGACTTGGATGATGGAAAAACCGGAAGAAGCGAACTTCAAAAAAAAAAACTAATCCACAACTATGTTCAAATGTAATAAAAAACAATATGTAGTCACTAATAATACTTGTAATTAAAACAAAAAGAGAAACAATAGGTTATAAGTAAATGCTTTTAATAAAAAAGGGCCAAAAAGAATATAAATGAATTATATAATCTTTTGAGCATATTTTGTGATTATAATATAATAGGTAATTAAGGTTGGAGGCCATGGAAAAATCATTTTAGAGGAGAACTTAGAAATCATATAATCATTAATTAGAATATAACTTATGATGTTATTAATTTTGTATTAAGTTTTCTTCTATATCATTGAGAAACGATGTCCAAAATGTCTATATCTCACTTGTGTACTTTCTAAATACGTGTTTGTATTAATGTCACCTACATTAACTTAGGACCAAATATGTCAGATTGGATGAGTCTGAGTTGGAAATGACTTTTCTATCTATGATCATGGTCATTACCGATCAAAAAGGTCGTAAATAACTTTTTCATTTTCTTGAGTATTGGCCCCACCCATTTACATGGCAGCTACCTCGATGTTTAATAACGTTTGATAACCGACCAAGTTTTTGGTTACTTTAAATCTACAATTCGCCTTTGCTTGGTCCCAGTTTTTCGTACTTGGCATGTATGTGCCACATGTCACGCTTGACTACGATGTCACGGTGGTCGGTTTTAACTTTGTTTTGTTGGTCTTGTTCATGTTTATAGACAAACAAAGAAAATTTTCATCAATTATATTCGATCACAATGTAACCGACCAACTTCATAAGAAATATTGTTGAAGATGGTCATAAATAATCTATTTTGATCATTTTTGTATTACACCATTTTATTTTTTGGAAAAACACTAATTATTATTTGAGATATAATATAATATATATTTGCACTAAGCTGTTTTTTTTATAAATTACATAATGTGGTTGAAAAAAATTGTTGTATTTAGTACCAATTCTTTACTCGTATAAATTGTTTAACTTAATTAATTTAGAAATACATATTTCATAAAAAATAAGTAAATTAGTTTGGTATTAAGAAATAGTGTAATTTTGAAAAAAAAAGTAAGAAAAGTGAGTAAAGTGATCGTACTCATCAATATTATATATATTATATATGGGGCTACTCCAATAGAAACCTCCTTATAATGAAAACTAAAAACTAAACTAATTTTTTTTTAAATCTCGTCAAAACATAGCACATATGGTATGCAAATTGATCGTTACGAGATGGAGAAAAATACAGTGAAGTCGGATTTCAAAAAAGTTCACCGATTAACGGGAAAAATCAAATCAAAAACGGAGGGGAAAAGCTGGAATTATGTGTAGGAGGGAGCATATTAATCCTGTGTACTACATCTAGGGGGCCTTTAGATTAGATTGATATAAGGGACGAGATTAGTTTCTAGTTTTTATTTTAATTTTAGTTTCTATTTGATTATTTGTCTATATATATATATTATATCTATATATAATAAACTAGTGTAGTGGAAAAGATAGTGGATGTAAGTGAGTAATTAATTTCTATGTAATAAAATTTTACATTTTTGAGTAACTTTGAAAATGTATAGAATTGAGACGGAGAGAGTGGGAAATATGCACCAATTACAAAATTCAAAAATTTATCATTTGCAATTGTTTTTTGGATTACTAAATAAAATAATAAATTTAATAAATATTTATTTTGATATTTATCATACAACTATAAAAAACAAACAAAAAAGTTATTTCTTTGTTTTTAAACCTTACAAAGAATATGAACTAAAAAAAATAATAGAGAAATATAAAAATTACTTGATTGAAGAATATTAGGTAAAGAAATTTCTGACAAATTTCCTAGAAATTTCTAATGTTTTATATACCATTGCCTACAACAAATCTGGCCATTTCACTACAACAAATCTGGCCATTTACGACGGTTTTTTTGAACTGAAATCGTCGTAATTGAGCCATTTACGACGAAAAAAATCGTCGTTTTTGGTCGAGTAGTAAGTTCTTTTTTTCGTCTCAAGATAAAATTGCGTCGCAAGTTAGGAAGTAGGAGCCCACATACTGAATAAAATAATAAATCTACTTACGACGGAATTTATCGTCGTAAGATACCAGAATACGACGAACAATAACGTCGTAAGTTATGTACTTACGACAGAAAAAACGTCGGATATTACTTTACGGGACCCACTTTTAATAAGATAAAACATAATTTACGACGGAAAAAAGCGTCGTAAGTTAGAAATTTCCGACAGAAAAATCGTCGTATTTTAGAAGGTGGGGCCTACAAGCTTGAAAATGAAAATTCAAAAAAAAATTAAATATGAAAATATATACATTACGACGGAATGTTTGAACGGAATGTTTGAAGAACAACCGTCGTAAGTTTGTTTTTCCAGAATAACCAAATACTAATTTTTCAGTATCCAACCATTTTCGGCTTCCAATTTAAATTCTAAACCTAAACCTGCCAAAATTTTATACAATCGCAAACTCAAAATAAACTCTAAAACTGCCAAAAGACAATCAACATTTATTAAAACAAAATACACAATTATCATTGTATTAAGTTTTATCAATAATTCTAAATCAAACACATTACATAATTACATTCTTTACGTCTAACTTAGAAGTAACTTATATTATGAATGCCATGCTCTTAAATTAGGCGCCCAGGGAAATATCCCTGTTGTCTTAATTCAAATATAGCTGATGAACTTGTCATGCAATCGAAACCTGAAATCAGTGGCAATTGACCTGTGCACCGAAAGAACACACACTTAGAGCACGAGAAATAATAAACGACAACATTCTATTGCTAGACACAAATCTAACACAGTAGTGACAAAAATATGTCATTTGTCTTCTGTAAACTGCAGTTTATACAAATATAGAAAAAACCATAAAGTTAAGTTAAAAAAATAATAAATCTTGTATCATGACTAAATAAGTATGGAAATCATGTTCATGTATGAGAACCATTTATAATTGGGTCAATCTATCAAATACTGCAATATGCAGAGAATTAAAAACCACACAAACACAGAAACATATCTTTGGACCCTAAATGCTTACTACTGTAAAATTAAACTTTGAACTATTTAACTATATATTTCTGTCAAACTAGCCTATTACCTGACTATTTGGAAATTAAATACACATTTCGAAAGCACTTCAGTTCTCACCAAGTTGGTACAAGCAGGGTACCATTATTGTAAACATTTGATTTAGAGCAAGTGAACTTATAATAAATCATTGACATGCAGTGTACAAAGAGAATATACTAATTGACTCAACTACTTGACTAAAAAAGCAGGACATATATTTAGCACAGGAAACTTCATACATAAACAAATTTAGGAAAATACCTGAAGAGCCAATATTTTATCTAAATTTGAAGAATCCACACCATGCAACTGGGAAATTTGACTGTTTGACTTGCAATGAGATGCAAGAATCTCCAAAACAGCTTTAATTTTTGAAGAAATATAGTCACTCTGCAAAATTGACGACTTTTCAGGTTGAGATTAACTAGAAGGTTTATCAACTTGGTTATTAGATAGATACCTTCTTAGGGTAGCTTTGGAGAACACAAGATCAGGAGCAAGTTGCTAACATGTTCGCACATTGTGACAATTGCATCTTTAGGTGGATGAACTCTGTCTAATCTGGCTTATTTTAGTAACATCGTTATTTATGACATCTTGGTCATTATGTATTAAAAAATGTAAGATCATTTTCTTTTACATGTACACTCAGTATATATTGAACACAACACATGGGGCAATATTATATACATATATTAACTAAAGATACTACAACTAGAATAGATAATACAAGTTAATGATCACAATCAATTATAAAATAATAAGTTCCTATAACAAAATAAAAACTATCTACTTAGTAAAAAAGAAAAAAAACAACTTACAGGAAACTAAACATTCCAGGGATATTGAGATTAAATTTACCATTTCTTGTTATCAAGAACTGTTCATCAACAGGCAAGTATGACTTCCTCTTGCTTGGTTCACCAGATTTCCTGCCAATCAATAGAACAAGTTTTTTTAAGAACTTTCCACCTAAACCAAGCAAAACGAACAGATAAAAAGCAATACATTTTTACCATATCCTTCACTACAACCCTATTAATCAATAGATGTACGGACTATACAGTCACATATACTGCTATAGCATATGCAATAGAGACACTGTCATTATCCCATCAAAATTCAATCCGCAATATCAATAACTAACAAGTCTGACTAAGAAAATCCGATCTGGAACTATACAGTTAATTGATTAGAAGAACAAAGTTTTTTTATGTAGCCATTCTTACATTGCTATATCGAATTCGAATGTCATCAATTTATTTGGATCTAATTCATTCTGGTTCACTGAATTATATAACAAATTAATTGTCTACTGGTTCAGTGTCAGTGTTTTTGGGGTTTCTGCCAACTCAATGCAGTGTTCTTATGGTCAAAGGGGAAATAGTGTACCAACTATTCTACTTACGATGAAAAAGCGTTTGTATTCAGGAGGAGGCCTTCAGGTACAATCTTCCCAAAATAAACTGATCTATAGTTGGTTGATTATGATATGATTTTGAACGGTGTATAACATGTGATTTGCTCGAAGGCAGAAAAAAATTTCCGGATTAATGCAGAGAATACAGAAGAGGAAAGTGTTAGAAACCATCTGAACAGAGGTGTAGTAGCGCGTGGTATTGATGTACATTGTCTGGCAGGCTTAATTAAAGTATTCAGCACATTATGTTAATATCCAGTTGGCCATGATATAAGTCTCTAGTTCAGTATCGAAATATTACACATATTGTTTCTAATGTTAGGCATCCGTCCTTGACCTGATTCGTCTAAACTGTCATCAGCCAGTGAATACAGCACTTGTGTGAGATAGGAAGACTAGATGCTAGTCAGTGTTGAGTTTGATTCATGGAAAAGAACTCTTGATTTAATGCTCAGTATGTCGCTAAGTTGTGAGCCTATTTTAATTATTGAGGTAGGATCCACGTAGAGAATCAATTTATAAGCGGCATAGTGCTCAGTGCATACATTCTGTTCAAGACAAACTCAATAATTCTAATGTGAAAGTATATTATCTATACTGCATATCTATGTTGTTGCGATTTAGCCATAATAAGGAAATGGTATACTATATATATTGTCACCTGGTTGACTACGAAAGTAACCATTTTGGTCTAGTTCGGTCTCTGTGAGTGTGTAATATAACAGGGGAAATGGTAAATCTTTCAAGTGATCACCAGAGGATAGATCAAAACAGAATCACAGGTTCCTGCATCGAATATAGTTTACTATTTTACTTCTTTTAACCCAGAAAGCACTACAAGTCTACAACTTTATAGCTGATATATACCTTGATCAGATTTCTGATTCTGAACAGGTTTGCTTATAGGCTCAGCAATATCCCTTTTTATTTTCACCTTGCATGTAAGAAGAGCATCTATAGTCTGTATTCCATCTGCTACACAGCTATCAACAAACAAAAAACCAAAAGCATAAACTTTCAAGAAATGCAATGCATGAATCCAATATTATGCTAGAAAAGATAAACGTCACCAACCTTAGAGCTGACACTGCTCTTGGAACGCCACAGTACTCTTTGAAACTGTGGAGTACCTTAGATTGTGACAAGTAAAGACCTGCGTCAAGGCCAGGTACATAAAGCATAACAACTTTGCGAATCAGGGGTTTGTTCTGCATATCGGAAGACAACTCAGCATTACACACACCAAAAATATTGAATATGATATGCAAGTGCCAATCTGGAAAAAAAAATCCTTCTTAAACAAAGAAATGGTAATATTGAACTATATTAGCTGATTTGTTATTTATTGATATTTTCCCACAAGACTGTTCTTCACAATTCAAATTATTTTGTATTCTCTAAGCAACACAAACAAAAACAAATAAATACAAATCTACCAGATAAATCACTACAAGAAAATCAGTAGCTAATTACAGTACAATTTACAAAATCCACGCAAATATATATACAAAGAGAGGGAAAGAGAGGGGGAAGGAGAGAGGGAGAGAGAGATATATGAGCATAGAGAGAGGGAGAGAGATATGCATACCAGGAGAGAGAGAGAGAGAGAGAGAGAAAGAGAGAGAGAGACGCCTTCCTTGAATCCAAAAATAAGCCCCAAAGCCCTAGTTTTGAAGACGGACTAAAACCCCAAATTGAAGTCGAATTTAAACCCTAAACGAAACCATAACTAAAGCCCCAGTGAAAGAAGCATACGAATCAACCAAAGGAGGCTAGAAATAAAGTAAACATTTATGTATGTATAGATTTTGCATAACCAGGAGAGGAGGGGGAGAAAGAGAGGGGAAGAGTGAAGGGGAGAGAGAGAAGCAAGAAAGAGAAAATGAAAATAAATTCAGATCTGAAGCAATTAGATTATTACACTGTCCTGTTTCTCAAAAGGCGTGGTGTTTTATTTTGGAAAAATCAGAAATAAAGGTTATGTTTCAATAAATTTTTTATTAAAATTTAAGTAGATTAAATATTGATAATTATTTTAAATATAAATAAATATATTTGGCTTTAATTTGGCTTGTCATTTTAACAGTCAAACTCGAGTTTGACTAGTACAACTAACTACTGTTTACTTCTGAATTTGTGTTTCGATTATTTTAAAAATATTTCTCAACAATCCAACCGTATGGATGTCAATAATATATATTAGTGATATAACCAAAATTTCATATCAAAATAATTTTATTTGGTTTGACATTTTAACAGTCAAACATGATTTTGACTAATACATCTAATTAGTGTTTTTGAATTTGTGTTACATTATTTTAAAAATATTTTTCAACGATCCAACCATATGGATGTCAATATATATATATATATATATATTAGTGATATAACCAAAATTTCATATCAAAATAATTTTATTTGGTTTGACCTTTTAACAGTCAAGCATCAGTTTGACTAGTACAGCTAACTAGTGTTGAATCTTGAATTAAGGTTTCGATTATTTTAAAAATATTTTTCAACGATCCAACGGTATGGATGTCAATAGATAAAATATTAGTGATATAACCAAAATTGCATATCAAAATAATTTTATTTGGTTTGACATTTTAACAGTCAAGTATCAGTTCGACTAGTACAACTAACTAGTGTTGAATCCTCAATTAGTGTTACGATTATTTTAAAAATATTTTTCAATAATCCAACCGTATGGATGTCAATAGATAAATATATTAGTGATATAACCAAAATTTTATATCAAAATAATTTTATTTGGTTTGCCATTTTAACAGTCAAGCATCAGTTCGACTAGTACAGCTAACTAGTGTTGAATCCTGAATTAGTGTTACGATTATTTTAAAAATATTTTCAATAATCCAACCGTATGGATGTCAATAGATATATATTAGTGATGTACCCAAAATTTCATATCAAAATAATTTTATTTGGTTTGACATTTTAACAGTCAAGCATCAGTTTGACTAGTACAACTAACTAGTGTTGAATCCTGAATTAGTGTTACGATTATTTTAAAAATATTTTTCAATAATCCAACCGTATAGATGTCAATAGATAAATATATTAGTGATATAACCAAAATTTTATATCAAAATAATTTTATTTGGTTTGCCATTTTAACAGTCAAGCATCATTGGACTAGTACAGCTAACTAGTGTTGAATCCTGAATTAGTGTTACGATTATTTTAAAAATATTTTTCAATAATCCAACCGTATGGATGTCAATAGATATATTAGTGATGTACCCAAAATTTCATATCAAAATAATTTTATTTGGTTTGACATTTTAACAGTCAAGCATCAGTTTGACTAGTACAGCTAACTAGTGTTGAATCTTGAATTAGTGTTTCGATTATTTTAAAAATATTTTTCAACGATCCAACCGTATGGATGTCAATAGATATATATATTAGTGATATAACAATATGTAGTCACTAATAATACTTGTAATTAAAAGAAAAAGAGAAACAATAGGTCATAAATAAATGCTTTTAATAAAAAAGGGCCAAAAACAATATAAATGAATTTTATAATCTTTTGAGCATATTTTGTGATAATATAATAGGTAATTAAGGTTGGAGGCCATGGAAAAATCATTTTAGAGGAGAACTTAGAAATCATATAATCATTAATTAGAATATAACTTATGATGTCTATATCTCACTTGTGTACTTTCTAAATACCTGTTTGTATTAATTTCACCTATATTAACTTACGACCAAATATGTCACATTGGATGAGTCTGAGTCGGAAATGACTTTTCGATCTATGATAATGGTCATTACGGATCAAAAAGGTAATAAATAACTTTTTCATTTCTTGAGTATTGGTCCCACCCATTTACATGGCAGCAACGTGAATGTTTAATAAAGTTTGATAACCGACCAAGTTTTTGGTTACTTTTAAATCTACAATTCACCTTTGCTTGGTCCCGGTTTTTCCTACTTGGCATGTATGTGCCACATGTCACGGTTGACTAGGATGTCACGGTGGTCCGTGTCAACTTTGGTTTGTTGGTCTTTTTCATGTTTATAGACAAACAAAGAAATATTTCATCAATTATATCCGATCACAATGTAACCGACCAACTTCATAAGAAATATTGTTGAAAATGGTCATAAATAGTCTATTTTGATCATTTTTGTATTACACCATTTTATTTTTTGGAAAAACACTAATATTATTTGAAATTATATAATATAATATTTGCACTAAGATGTTTTTTTATAAATTACATAATGTGGTTGAAAAAAAATTGTTGTATTTAGTACCAATTCTTTACTCCTATAAATTGTTTAACTTAATTAATTTAGAAATACATATTTCATAAAAAAATAAGTAAATTAGTTTTAAAAGTTCAAATTTGAATGATTCATGTAGAACTTTTAAATATTACTCTCTCGGTCCCTTTGAAATATATACAAATGGTTTGGTATTAAGAAATAGTGTAATTTTGAAGAAAAAAAGTAAGAAAATTGAGTAAAGTGATGGTACTCATCAATATTATATATATATAGGGGCTACTCTAATACAAACCTCCTTATAATGAAAACTAAAAACTAAAATAATTTTTTTGTTAAATCACGTCAAAACATGGCACATATGGAGAAAAATACAGTGAAGTCGGATTTCAAAAAAAGTTCACCGATTAACGGAAAAATTAAATAAAAAACGGAGGGGAAAAACTGAATTATGTGTAGGAGGGAGCATATATACGTGTGTACTACATCTAGGGGGCCCTTGGATTAGATTGATCTAATGGCTATTAGTTTCTAGTTTTTATTTTAATTTTAGTTTCTATTTGATTATTTATATATATATATATATATAACTAGTGAGTAGTTAATTTTATATAACAAAATTTTACAATTTGAGTCACTTTGAAAATGTATAGAATTGAGAGAGAGAGTGGGAAATATGCACGGATTACAAAATTCAAAAATTTATCATTTGTATTGTGTTTTTGGATTACTAAATAAAATAATAAATTTAATAAATATTTTATTTTGATATTTATCATACAACTATAAAAAACAAACAAAAAAGTTATTTCTTTGTTTTTAAACCTTACAAAGAATATGAACTAAAAAAAATAATAGACAAATAGAAAAATTACTTGATTGAAGAATATTAGTAAAGAAATTTCTAAGAAATTTCCTACAAATTTCTAATGTTTTATATACCAACGCCTATATAAACTTAAGGGTGTTGCACATACTCCATAATCCAACTTCAAAATTTAGTATATGACCAACCAATTGAGCTGCAAAGATGGTGAGGAGAGCGGATCCCCGGAAGACATCAGGGTCTTTGTGCTAAAGGTACAACTAATTTCTAATAAATAAGATTTTAATTTGCTTTGTATTATAGGTTGGCACTTTTAATCCTTAAATTTTTTCATATGTGTAGCTTTATCAGGGATTGTTCATTATACATCAAAGATCTGGGAAGGTATACATACTAATTCCCTTTTTGATTCTTTTATATTGATTTTTATTTATTTTTATTAAAATAGTGTAATGTTTTGCACAGGAGGTGATAGGAAAGGTCACCTAAAGGGAGTTCTGCATAATCTTGCCCCAAAACTCGAAAAAGTGCGGCAACCATCACAGTTGACCCCACTGTAGAAGCACAATACATCCGTCTGTTTTGCCCCTTCTTCCCATAAACCATGTCTCGTATTAGGTCATGTGATTCGAATGAGGGTGTCATCTGATTGTCCAAGGAGGTTGTAGTCATCCTCTTTGTCAGTGTCCTTGTTGTACTAATTTTTTTATTATCTATTATCTTTTAAATTCAAGCAATGTAATCGTAGTAACGGGTTTGGAAATAATAGATAAATTAGTATCATGTTAATTTTATTAATCAAATATTGTTAAATTTGTGAGGATCTATATGCAGATATCTTAAATTGATAATATTAGTTATCTCTTGTATACATTACTCAAAACTACAACAAAGAAGAGTTTATTTCATTTACTTTTATATAAATTATATAGCCATAACATCTTTTTATTGATTATTAACTATAAATTAAATTTTAAAATTGAAATAAGTAACAATTCCTTTATATAGACAAAAGTTTTAAATAATATCTATCCAACATTCCTATCAAGGAAAGTCTATATAATATGTAATATATCAATTGTATAATAATTTCAAACTAATTTTACTTTACTTATAAGTATTGTTTTGTATGTGTTTAAAAGCCTAGCACGTGTGGAGATAAATTTAAAATAAATTTAGTTGGCCAACAATCATCCAAAACAAAAATAAACTCCAAAGAACCCAAAATTTAATATATAAAATAAATTTCTAATCCACAATTAAATTCAAATGTAAACAAAAACAATATGTAATCACAAAGAAATGCTTTTAATGAAAAGAAAATGAGAAAAAAAATATGATAAGTAGTGCACCAATAACATCTAATTATGTAAAAAAAGATTAGAAAAATAAAATTATTAATATTATATAGGGATAAAAAAATATAAATGAATTTGAGAATCTCTTGATCACATTTTCAATTATAATATAATAGGTAATTAAGGTTGTAGGCCATGCGAAAATCCTTTCACACGAGAGTATAAAAATCATATAATCATTAATTAGCTTATAATTCTTCTATGTCATTGTGAAATAATGATGAAAATGCCTATGTCTATAGCATTCTTGGAAAACTCTACACTTTCTCGAACCACCCCTTTTCTTGATTGACCAATTTATTTATTTATTTTTTTCCAAATTTATAGCAGATTTCATTAATAACATGAAAAAAATTCAATCGGTACAAACCCCCAATTCATCATGCAACCAGGTTGAAAAACAAATAGACGAACTAAATAATTAGCCTCTTTGTTTCCGGATTGCTTAACTGACTGAATACAATTATTCTGAAAATTAAAAATAAAGATAATAGTTTCTCGAGGGATCCAGCCTGCATCTCCACCGAAAACAGTAGTTTCACAATTGCCCTCACATTAATTCCATGGATCGTACAATGTTCAGAGGACTCAATTGCAAAAACTGAGAGGGCCCTCGTGTTATGAACAAAAATATTTTGTGAGAGGTGAGCACATGCGCTTTTCACTACCGAATCAAAAGTACCCCAACTATCTACCTGCCGGACACCATCTATAAATAATAACTCAATTAAACGAAACGAAAAAGAAGCGAATTTTTGAACAGAATCCAATATTTATTGAAAGGAAGTTAAAAACAAATGATAAAAATATTGTATGGATGAAGAGAGAGGATGAAGATAGAGATGAAGATGGGTAGAAGGGTGAAGAAGGAGGTGTGATGATTAGGGTTAAAGGAAGATGGGGCGGCCGACTCTCATCGAGAGAGAGGGAGAACTGATTGACCAATTTTTTAATACTCTTTTTGACATATAATTCTAAACACTCTTTAGCCTTTCCGGGTTTTTGCATCTTCAAATTCCTTAATTAATAGAAAGAACTTAGGTGTGTGTAATGTAATATTAAAAATAAAAATAACATACAACAAACTTCTTGGTAACTTCTTCAGCCCATTTCGAATTTTGTGCAAGAATGGCAATACACGTGTATGCCCAACTGCCCATTTTGAACGAATAGTCGCATTCAATATCTTCACTGTTGTATCATTGTGTATACTATAAAATTAATTTTAATGTAGTCAGTCATAAACACAAAAGCTTCATAATCTATGAGCTAATCTTATTTATTTTTCACATACATTTTGAAGTTGAATGAGATTTATACGAAACATATATAAATAATTACTGTCCCACTTCGAATTTGATGCGGCATGGTGTTCTTGGTTTCTTTTCCCTAAACTTGTGATCGGAATGTGATCTAGGTCATTTCCATGCCCGAGTCTCTATATTGGTCTTACAAGTGTTTTGGTAATCTTACGGGTGTTCTGATTGCGTGGAGAAGGTAGACTAGGTATTCGTAAAATAGCACAAGTTCTTCGACTAAGTCCACGACCATGTCCCATGTCTCTGATTAGCATTTTCCCTGCATACTACAAAGTAATTAGAAAATATTTCCATGTAATTAGATATCATTCATGCAAGATACTAAATATAACAAAAAAAAACATAATTTCCAAGTCAGATAAATCGTCAAAATAATGAAAAACTAATAAAACAAGATCAAAAGCATTGATAAAATTCTACATACTCTCATTTCATATCATACGATTAAACTTAGAAATCTTAATTAGTATTCGTAAATACAACTCATAGAGAACTAAAAACATTAAACCCATATCAAATAAAGACGCAAATAAACCCCCTTCTAGCTCTTACGCAAACATAGGTATACATAATCGAAACTTGATGTACATGACACAAAATAACAATACAACTTACTAATTGTATAATTTACATATTTTATTCATATTAAATCATAAAAAATGAACAATAACAACTAATGAAGCTCAAAAAACTCAAGCGTTTGAAGAACATATAACATTGAGATTTAACTCTTACGAAGTTCATAAAAAATTTATAAAATATAGATGAAAAACACATTCGGTTATTAATTTACTATAGAGAGCCACGTTTATTCTCTCCTTCTCCATCATACTTATACATATATATGTATAAACATGAATACACCCTACACATAAAAAAAATCATATGAACAACACAGTTGAAACAAATTAAGATAGCCACATTCATTCTCTCTATATATCACGCTCATACCTAAATAAATATATATATATATATAAATAAAAATGCATATATATGTATAAAGAGGAACAAAAGATATACATATAAAGAACACAGAAAATAAATTAAATAAGTTAGCAAATATAGGTAATTAGGATAACGCATTAATGTTATATATAGTCTATATGTGGTCTTATGTCTTTCAAATTAGTTGTTGATTAAATGTAATCCAACTAGTAAATTTACAGTTTTAGGACTATATTTTTTCAAATCTAACCTAAATAATTTTTCTAATTTATTTACCCAAAAGTAAATGATTATTTAAAGAATACTTATATAGTAATTATTGAACTTTTGTAAAATGGTTTAGAGTTTCATGCAATAAGGGAAAATATAATAGGTTTGTATTAGTTTTCATTCTAGGAAAATAACGACATCATATTTACTATATACACCCTTTTTATCATCTATGCAACTCATGACAGATACTTAATTATTTAATAATGAATATGAAAGTGTGTTGGTTCAATTAAATGGCGGGTCATTGTTGTACTTCTAAGCATTGCATGTTTATTTATACGCATTTGTATACTTATTTCTTATTTAATTATTAACATATTTAAATTTTGTATAAATTAGTTGTACTTTCTATATATTTACATATTTACTTAGATGTACTTATATACTTATTTCCTATTTTACTAACCTACTTTAATATTACACATTATAAAATATTAATCAGATATTCATATTTATGATTAAACGAACACAAAACTAGTATATTCTCATTATTGGTTTTCTTGAGCTTTCTAGGACTTACTTAAAGTGTCTCATGTTAGCTTTAATGTTGATATATCATAGAAATCCTTTAGAAAATTACTCCATTCACCACTTGATTAATAAAAAAGAGAGTCTTCTTAACTGTTAGTGGATTTCCCTTCAAAGTCTTAGTTATTAAGGTAAGATAACATGTATGGTTCTATGTATCCACATTCCATAATCTTTCAAAAATCTTGAGATTCTTACAATACCGAAATCGATTTTCTTGTTTGTCTCCATGCCGACGCACATTAGCAACTTAAATTTTTTATTAGCTCTAATCTCATTAATAATAATGGCTCTCATTCATAAAAATTATCTGATCATGTAAATGTATTTGTTACATTGACACACACTAGAAAGACCCTACCTTTGTTTGAATACTCAATTGATTACAATTATTTTCCGTCATACCAGAAAATTTTGATCGCAACATATTTTTGTGAAAGTCATCTCTAAATCACAAAATCTATAATACCACTTTCTAAGAATTTAAATGTATAATAAATTATTGGAGATTACGCGAAAGAGTTTTTTTTTAAGTAATTCCATACAACTTACTCACACAAAACATATACATAAAACTTCCAACTGCAATGAAATAATTTGATCATTTTCTATGAATACAAAACTTAGAAGATTGTCATATTTATGCGGCTAGGTCTACATGGAATTTACAAGAATATTCGCACCTAAGTTAATATGTAATTGAATAAGTACATGATTTAATCACATATAGAAATGCAAAATTATGAACTCGAAGACTATTCTATTTTCATAAAAAAGCAAATTAAAGTGTATCTTAGCTTGTTTTAAAACAACATACATTTATAATCTTCATATGTACTACCTTTAGTTAGCAAGGAGAGATTCTTTAAAAAATTGGATGAAATTTTCCGCATTGAATTTTTTGGCTCTCCTAAATTCAATTGATTTTGGTCAAATTTATTATTTGGAAATGGCATGAAATTTCCTATAACTTTTAAAACTTTTGGGGCAAAATTTGGTGGAAATTTCCCTCTATTTTGAAATTTATATTTCTACACAAATCCGTTTGTATGTATCTAATTTGGCCACATTCAATTGTATTTAGTATATTCAGAATTTTTAATAATTTATTTAAACTATTTAAATGTTAGTGAATATTTTAAAAAATATGTATACACACAATAATAACATTCATCCCAACTACAAGTTTATGTGGTATAAAAATATATGTGATGAAAGAACTTTTATTTAAATTTTATGATACTTCCGTGAAATTTAAATATATATTTATAAAAAAAAGTTTAAAAAATTATGAAACACATTCACTATATTTTTTGACAAAATATTAGTGAGCTAATAATTAACTTGTTTTTGAATCTCTACATTAGAGTAGGTAGTATGATTACATGGGGTTATAAATTTAAATTTTAGGGTATCGATTAGGGTTTTAGTTTTTAATTTATATCTCATTTATTTTGAGTAATCTATTACGGATGTGATTATTCGAATTATTTTACAAATTCAAATTTAGGGGTTGAGATTTTTACCATAGAGTGTTCCTACTATTTAGAATAATATTAGACCATCCAACCACATGGATGTTAAAATGGTTACAAGAAAATGTTATATACAAATTTTAACAATTTTTAATCATTGACCTCGATTATTTCAACAAATAAGGTATCATTAACTTAACTAAATATTTCACCACACAATCTTTTTCGTGGAATTTATGCTCAAATTGACCAACTTCATGATTTTAAATTTTTTATTAAAATAACAAGTTGTTAATATATTTATTATATTTTTAATATTATAATATTTGTAAGAAAAAAGTTAATTAATTACAATTTTAATTTTCTAGAAATTATAAGAAAGCATAAGAAAATATTAATCGACACTCCTAAATTCGAACGGTTACCGTTGAATTTAGTGCCACTTCAGTAGTCCCCTTGCATTAGATCTAACACCAAAATTTAACCCCTAAAACACTCATCCAATGGTTGAATTTATATTTAATAAAACCAAATTATAAGTAAAAAAACAACACTCATCCAATGGTTGAATTTACATTTAATAAAACCAAATTATAAGTAAAAAAACAAAAAATGATAAAATAAAATTTTTAACCTGAAGCCCTCCTTTCACTCACGTAACCCACCCCTTCTCTTTTTCTCTCTCCCCCTCTATTTCTATTTGTGTCCCTCCCACCATCTTACTCTCCCTCCTGAAGGTAATAATTCGGTAGAGAGCTAGGTAGATAATTTTTCAAAAATTTCCATTTTCTTGATTTTAATTCGAATTAGACTTTTTACTTTAGGTTGTTTATTCATGTGTTTTGAAGTTACGAATCGATAGATCATTGAACATGAGCGTGTAGATAATTTTTTCATGATTTATGATTGACTGTGTTGCTCCATTTACATGCTTGGTATGTGGTGGGGAAATTGTTTATATTAAGGTTTTTTTAGTTTGGTGAATTTTTTGTTAATGTTGTTTTTTTTCTTTACAGACGTTCAATTGATTTTGGTCGGAATCGGTTAAATGCTAGTTATTTGTAAGTTTGGATATGAATATGAGATTGTTGGGTCAATTTTGAGTGTATTAAATTGAAAAATTGAACTGAAAACTGAGCTTTTTTGGAGAAATTAAAGCTGCTGGAATATGACTTGACCTGGGTAAACTCACCGGAATCTGGAAATTTTCCAATTTCCAGCGAGAGATTTGTCTCTTAAAACTGGTGTTTGTTAATTCAACCAAAGGTGGTGGAATTTAGATTCGCATCTTTGACCAAATACGGTCAATTTAATTTTAGGCAGACATTTTAAATTTATTCAAATATTTAATAGTTTGGGCGGGATTTTCAATTTTTTGGTGAAAAGTCAAATTCGACTACCTTGGTCAAATTTGGCCAGTTGAATTTAAGCGGTTTTTTTTAAATGGTCAAAATTAGCTGGTCCAATTTACTTTAAAAATGACTGACTTACTAAATATTCCTCCCGTATCATGACCGATCCAGAAAACTAAAAGATACGACCGTGTCCTGACATATTTAGGTAAATGCGAGGACTTTTGGCCGGTCGTATTTACCTGTTTTTCTTATAGTGATAGCTCATCTAAATATGAGGGGTTTGTTAAAATGACGTAATATATAATTTGATCCACATGTTAAATGACTTAATCAAGGGAAGATGGGATCTAATAAATTCGACATCATAAACTTTGAAATTCTTGAAGAATTGCCCTTACCGATTTTCCAATTTTCAATAGTTCTTGGCTAAATGATATTATACTTCATTTTGATGTCTCTCAACTTTGTTTTCTTTCATTTTGTACTTAGTGGTGCAACAAATTATATGGTTTCTCTAACCCTCTCAGTTATCTACCTCTCTTTCACCTTTTTCAGTTGATGGTAAGTGCTTTGGGCGTGGATCCTATCACGTTTTTTCCTTTCCAATTAAAATTCAAATAAATTCTCTTGTGTAATAAAGGAAATATTTAATCTCATTACATCCTTTATTTCACAAATTCCATATATTGGCATATTAGTTGTTGTATGTTTCTTGCAATGACTTGGTTTGCCAAATGTTCATGGTTGTGGTGGTTAATATGTTAAGAGACACCAACACCAAAGGTAAGTCTCATCTGGAGAAAATTAAGGGTTGAGGTATTGTTTCGACCACTTCAAATTGTTTTCATCTTATATCCTTTTCATTTATGAAGGAATAATATGTGCAAAGTTTATATGTTTTTTTAATATTTTTTGTTTTAATAAAAGTATTGTTGCTTGATTGTCAGGTTTATTAATTATATCATTCACGAGGATTTAATTAAACATGGGTTTTTAAAATATTTTTTATTTTTGTTAAAGCATTGTTCCTTGATTAGGTTATAACTGTTCCAGTCATACCTGGTAACGCTTTAAGAGGACATAAGAGAAACTGCAACAGATTAGTTATTCATTCTCCTAATTTTTGTAACTTAAATTTTAGGGAATGAGTGTACTAGTACAACGGATTAAGCATCATCTCTCCCAAGAATTTGAAGAAGGAAGACTGTGCATCTTCACCAGTGTAACAGATTTTTTCTTATGTACACACATTTGCAACATGATGCTCTATGATATGATACATTATTTCTCTACTTGTTTGGGGTCACTTCAACTTTATACTCACATCTGTGTGCCTCCAGACTCAACTGCAGTTCAGAAGTACACGGTTTAAGTTCCAACTGTATCATTACTGCAAATGTTTGCTTTCCAGCATGGGTGATGGACCCTGGACTGCTGTGCATTATGGGTGTAAATTATTAATATTATCAAAACAATTCCATTAGTGTTGCAACTATTCTGAATTTTCAGATGTTGCCAGTAGCCGTGAACCCATTTGACCTCTGTGAACAACATTATGGAAATTCCTTTAACCTCCCAAGCCAATTTAACCGGCAGCATAATTCAGAGCACAAGTTTAATAATGTCGGAGGAGCGAGGATCACTATTGCAGGTGTCTTGAGGATGAATGAGAATAAGCTCCTGATTAGCATATCCAGACCACTGGGGCACATGGCTCCCACGGGCCCACATGATGAATTGAAGAGGAGAAGTTCCAAAGGTTCATCACATGCGAATTCAGGAGCAGTTCTCTAGGCTCATCAGATGAGTAATCCAAAAGCATGAGAATCTCTTAGGTTATTAGATTTTTTAAACCAAAAATGAGAACTTTATAAGGTACATTACAAAAGGACAAGTGCAAGAGGATAATTGGAATTTAAATCGAAAAGGAGAAGGTCTAGCTGTCTGTCTCTCACATGATAAATACAAAGAGAGAAGTTTGCAATGAATAGACACAAAGAACAGAAGCAAAACCTGTAATTAAATATCAAACATGTATAAGTATCCCACAAAAAAGCAAGCCGAGCAAGATATCACAAAAAATGGCACCAAAGTATCTTTATCTTCCAACAAGGTCGGCGATTGGCAAAGCGCTTGGTTGGAAATCTAAGAATTTTCGGTTGCATTGCATATGCACATATTCCTAACAAGAAAAGAAAAAAGCTAGATGAGATTAGATGAGATTGTCAAGAAGTGTATCTTTACCGCGGTTTTTATCCTTTACAGGATTTTCCGCGTCACCAAATCCTGGTGTTTTTTACTTGCTATTTTTATTACGTTATAATCCTAGTTCATTTATTAAAAACTTATAAATATATTTTTAGCATTAACACATATAAATTTGGTAAAAACAATTGGCGCCGTTTGTGGAAAATTGCTAAGGATTTCTACACACCTACATCATGTCCACCAGTGAACCACCACGAAACTCGAAAAACACAGAAGACAACGCTTCAACAACGAGGAGATGGCTGCAACGTTGAAAAAGCTACAGTCAGAGATGGACAAATGCAGTCGATTTTGATGGAAAGAGCCACACACCAAACTGGCTAGTGGAAAGGTACTTAGTTGGTTTCGATGTCAACTAAGGTTTCTACTAAACAACATGTGCAAGAATTAGGTACAAAGGTAAATAATCGTGAGAGTAAATTAGAAGCGTAGTTTAAGAAGAATGCAGAACATGACTTGGATGATGGAAAAACCGGAAGAAGCGAACTTCAAAAAAAAAACTAATCCACAACTATGTTCAAATGTAATAAAATACAATATGTAGTCACTAATAATACTTGTAATTAAAACAAAAAGAGAAACAATAGGTTATAAGTAAATGCTTTTAATAAAAAAGGGCCAAAAAGAATATAAATGAATTATATAATCTTTTGAGCATATTTTGTGATTATAATATAATAGGTAATTAAGGTTGGAGGCCATGGAAAAATCATTTTAGAGGAGAACTTAGAAATCATATAATCATTAATTAGAATATAACTTATGATGTTATTAATTTTGTATTAAGTTTTCTTATATATCATTGAGAAACGATGTCCAAAATGTCTATATCTCACTTGTGTACTTTCTAAATACGTGTTTGTGTTAATGTCACCTACATTAACTTACGACAAATATGTCAGATTGGATGAGTCTGAGTCGGAAATGACTTTTCTATCTATGATAATGGTCATTACCGATCAAAAAGGTCGTAAATAACTTTTTCATTTTCTTGAGTATTGGCCCCACCCATTTACATGGCAGCTACCTCGATGTTTAATAACGTTTGATAACCGACCAAGTTTTTGGTTACTTTTAAATCTACAATTCGCCTTTGCTTGGTCCCAGTTTTTCGTACTTGGCATCTATGTGCCACATGTCACGCTTGACTACGATGTCACGGTGGTCGGTTTTAACTTTGTTTTGTTGGTCTTGTTCATGTTTATAGACAAACAAAGAAATATTTTCATCAATTATATTCGATCACAATGTAACCGACCAACTTCATAAGAAATATTGTTGAAGATGGTCATAAATAATCTATTTTGATCATTTTTGTATTACACCATTTTATTTTTTGGAAAAACACTAATATATTATTTGAGATTATATAATATAATATAAATTTGCACTAAGCTGTTTTTTTTATAAATTACATAATGTGGTTGAAAAAAATTGTTGTATTTAGTACCAATTCTTTACTCGTATAAATTGTTTAACTTAATTAATTTAGAAATACATATTTCATAAAAAATAAGTAAATTAGTTTGGTATTAAGAAATTGTGTAATTTTGAAAAAAAAAAGTAAGAAAAGTGAGTAAAGTGATCGTACTCATCAATATTATATATATATATATATGGGCTACTCCAATAGAAACCTCCTTATAATGAAAACTAAAAACTAAACTAATTTTTTTTTTAAATCTCGTCAAAACATAGCACATATGGTATGCAAATTGATCGTTACGAGATGGAGAAAAATACAGTGAAGTCGGATTTCAAAAAAAGTTCACCGATTAACGGGAAAAATCAAATCAAAAACGGAGGGGAAAAGCTGGAATTATGTGTAGGAGGGAGCATATTAATCCTGTGTACTACATCTAGGGGGCCTTTAGATTAGATTGATATAAGGGACGAGATTAGTTTCTAGTTTTTATTTTAATTTTAGTTTCTATTTGATTATTTGTCTATATATATATATGTATCTATATATATATATAACTAGTGTAGTGGAAAAGATAGTGGATGTAAGTGAGTAATTAATTTCTATGTAATAAAATTTTACATTTTTGAGTAACTTGAAAATGTATAGAATTGAGACGGAGAGAGTGGGAAATATGCACCAATTACAAAATTCAAAAATTTATCATTTGCAATTGTATTTTTGGATTACTAAATAAAATAATAAATTTAATAAATATTTTATTTTGATATTTATCATACAACTATAAAAAATAAACAAAAAAGTTATTTCTTTGTTTTTAAACCTTACAAAGAATATGAACTAAAAAAAATAATAGAGAAATATAAAAATTACTTGATTGAAGAATATTAGGTAAAGAAATTTCTGACAAATTTCCTAGAAATTTCTAATGTTTTATATACCATTGCCTACAACAAATCTGGCCATTTCACTACAACAAATCTGGCCATTTACGACGGTTTTTTTTGAACTGAAATCGTCGTAATTGAGCCATTTACGACGGAAAAAAATCGTCGTTTTTGGTCGAGTAGTAAGTTCATTTTTTTGTCTCAAGATAAAATTGCGTCGCAAGTTAGGAAGTAGGAGCCCATATACTGAATAAAATAATAAATCTACTTACGACGGAATTTATCGTCGTAAGATACCAGAATACGACGAACAATAACGTCGTAAGTTATGTACTTACGACAGAAAAACGTCGGATATTACTTTACGGGACCCACTTTTAATAAGATAAAACATAATTTACGACGGAAAAAACCGTCATAAGTTAGAAATTTCCGACAGAAAAATTGTCGTATTTTAGAAGGTGGGGCCTACAAGCTTGAAAATGAAAATTCAAAAAAAAAATTAAATATGAAAATATATACATTACGACGGAATGTTTGAACGGAATGTTTGAAGAACAACCGTCGTAAGTTTGTTTTTCCAGAATAACCAAATACTAATTTTTCAGTATCCAACCATTTTCGGCTTCTAATTTAAATTCTAAACCTAAACCTGGCAAAATTTTATACAATCGCAAACTCAAAATAAACTCTAAAACTGCCAAAAGACAATCAACATTTATTAAAACAAAATACACAATTATCATTGTATTAAGTTTTATCAATAATTCTAAATCAAACACATTACATAATTACATTCTTTCCGTCTAACTTAGAAGTAACTTATATTATGAATGCCATGCTCTTAAATTAGGCGCCCAGGGAAATATCCCTGTTGTCTTAATTCAAATATAGCTGATGAACTTGTCATGCAATCGAAACCAGAAATCAGTGGCAATTGACATGTGCACCGAAAGAACACACACTTAGAACACGAGAAATAATAAACGACAACATTCTATTGCTAGACACAAATCTAACACAGTAGTGACAAAAATATGTCATTTGTCTTCTGTAAACTGCAGTTTATACAAATATAGAAAAAACCATAAAGTTAAGTTAAAAAAAATAATAAATCTTGTATCATGACTAAATAAGTATGGAAATCATGTTCATGTATGAGAACCATTTATAATTGGGTCAATCTATCAAATACTGCAATATGCAGAGAATTAAAAACCACACAAACACAGAAACATATCTTTGGACCCTAAATGCTTACTACTATAAAATTAAACCTTGAACTATTTAACTATATATTTCTGTCAAACTAGCCTATTACCTGACTATTTGGAAATTAAATACACATTTCGAAAGCACTTCAGTTCTCACCAAGTTGGTACAAGCAGGGTACCATTATTGTAAACATTTGATTTAGAGCAAGTGAACTTATAATAAATCATTGACATGCAGTGTACAAAGAGAATATACTAATTGACTCAACTACTTCACTAAAAAGCAGGACATATATTTAGCACAGGAAACTTCATACATAAACAAATTTAGGAAAATACCTGAAGAGCCAATATTTTATCTAAATTTGAAGAATCCACACCATGCAACTGGGAAATTTGACTGTTTGACTTGCAATGAGATGCAAGAATCTCCAAAACAGCTTTAATTTTTGAAGAAATATAGTCACTCTGTAAAATTGACGAGTTTTCAGGTTGAGATTAACTAGAAGGTTTATCAACTTGGTTATTAGATAGATACCTTCTTAGGGTAGCTTTGGAGAACACAAGATCAGGAGCAAGTTGCTAACATGTTTGCACATTGTGACAATTGCATCTTTAGGTGGATGAACTCTGTCTAATCTGGCTTATTTTAGTAACATCATTATTTATGACATCTTGGTCATTATGTATTAAAAAATGTAAGATCATTTTCTTTTACATGTACACTCAGTATATATTAAACACAACACATGGGGCAATATTATATACATATATTAACTAAAGATACTACAACTAGAATAGATAATACAAGTTAATGATCACAATCAATTATAAAATAATAAGTTCCTATAATAAAATAAAAACTATCTACTTAGTAAAAAAGAAAAAAAAACAACTTACAGGAAACTAAACATTCCAGGGATATTGAGATTAAATTTACCATTTCTTGTTATCAAGAACTGTTCATCAACAGGCAAGTATGACTTCCTCTTGCTTCGTTCACCAGATTTCCTGCCAATCAATAGAACAAGTTTTTTTAAGAACTTTCCACCTAAACCAAGCAAAACCAACAGATAAAAAGCAATACATTTTTACCATATCCTTCACTACAACCCTATTAATCAATAGATGTACGGACTATACAGTCACATATACTGCTATAGCATATGCAATAGAGACACTGTCATTATCCCATCAAAATTCAATCCGCAATATCAATAACTAACAAGTCTGACTAAGAAAATCCGATCCGGAACTATACAGTTAATTGATTAGAAGAACAAAGTTTTTTTATGTAGCCATTCTTACATTGCTAATATATCGAATGTCATCAATTTATTTGGATCTAATTCATTCTGGTTCACTGAATTATATAACAATTAATTGTCTACTGGTTCAGTGTCAGTGTTTTTGGGGTTTCTGCCAACTCAATGAAGTGTTCTTATGGTCAAAGGGGAAATAGTGTACCAACTATTCTACTTACGATGAAAAAGCGTTTGTATTCAGGAGGAGGCCTTCAGGTACAATCTTCCCAAAATAAACTGATCTATAGTTGGTTTGATTATGATATGATTTTGAACGGTGTATAACATGTGATTTGCTCGAAGGCAGAAAAAAAATTCCGGATTAATGCAGAGAATACAGAAGAAGAAAGTGTTAGAAACCATCTGAAAATAGGTGTAGTAGCGCGTGGTATTGATGTACATTGTCTGGCAGGCTTAATTAAAGTATTCAGCACATTATGTTAATATCCAGTTGGCCATGATATAAGTCTCTAGTTCAGTATCGAAATATTACACATATTGTTTCTAATGTTAGGCATCCGTCCTTGACCTGATTCGTCTAAACTGTCATCAGCCAGTGAATACAGCACTTGTGTGAGATAGGAAGACTAGATGGTAGTCAGTGTTGAGTTTTGATTCATGGAAAAGAACTCTTGATTTAATGCTCAGTATGTCGCTAAGTTGTGAGCCTATTTTAATTATTGAGGTAGGATCCACGTAGAGAATCAATTTATAAGCGGCATAGTGCTCAGTGCATACATTCTGTTCAAGACAAACTCAATAATTCTAAGGTGAAAGTATATTATCTATACTGCATATCTATGTTGTTGCGATTTAGCCATAATAAGGAAATGGTATACTGTATATATATTGTCACCTGGTTGACTACGAAAGTAACCATTTTGGTCTAGTTCGGTCTCTGTGAGTGTGTAATATAACAGGGGAAATGGTAAATCTTTCAAGTGATCACCAGAGGATAGATCAAAACAGAATCACAGGTTCCTGCATCGAAGATAGTTTACTATTTTACTTCTTTTAACCCAGAAAGCACTACAAGTCTACAACTTTATAGCTGATATATACCTTGATCAGATTTCTGATTCTGAACAGGTTTGCTTACAGGCTCAGCAATATCCCTTTTTATTTTCACCTTGCATGTAAGAAGAGCATCTATAGTCTGTATTCCATCTGCTACACAGCTATCAACAAACAAAAAACCAAAAGCATAAACTTTCAAGAAATGCAATGCATGAATCCAATATTATGTTAGAAAAGATAAACGTCACCAACCTTAGAGCTGACACTGCTCTTGGAAAGCCACAGTACTCTTTGAAACTGTGGAGTACCTTAGATTGTGACAAGTAAAGACCTGCGTCAAGGCCAGGTACATAAAGCATAACAACTTTGCGAATCAGGGGTTTGTTCTGCATATCGGAAGACAACTCAGCATTACACACACCAAAAATATTGAATATGATATGCAAGTGCCAATCTGGAAAAAAAAATCCTTCTTAAACAAAGAAATGGTAATATTGAACTATATTAGCTGATTTGTTATTTATTGATATTTTCCCACAAGACTGTTCTTCACAATTCAAATTATTTTGTATTCTCTAAGCAACACAAACAAAAACAAATAAATACAAATCTACGAGATAAATCACTACAAGAAAATCAGTAGCTAATTACAGTACAATTTACAAAATCCACGCAAATATATATACAAAGAGAGGGAAAGAGAGGGGGAAGGAGAGAGGGAGAGAGAGATATATGAGCATAGAGAGAGGGGAGAGAGATATGCATACCAGGAAAAGAGAGAGAGAGAGAGAAAGAGAGAGAGAGACACGCCTTCCTTGAATCCAAAAATAAGCCCCAAAGCCCTAGTTTTGAAGACGGACTAAAACCCCAAATTGAAGTCCAATTTAAACCCTAAACGAAACCATAACTAAAGCCCCAGTGAAAGAAGCATACGAATCAACCAAAGGAGGCTAGAAATAAAGTAAACATTTATGTATGTATAGATTTTGCATAACCAGGAGAGGAGGCAGGGAGAAAGAGAGGGGAAGAGTGAAGGGGAGAGAGAGAAGCAAGAAAGAGAAAATGAAAATAAATTCAGATCTGAAGCAATTAGATTATTACACTGTCCTGTTTCTCAAAAGGCGGGGTGTTTTATTTTGGAAAAATCAGAAATAAAGGTTATGTTTCAATAAATTTTTTATTAAAATTTAAGTAGATTAAATATTGATAATTATTTTAAATATAAATAAATATATTTGGCTTTAATTTGGCTTGTCATTTTAACAGTCAAACTCGAGTTTGACTAGTACAACTAACTACTGTTTACTTCTGAATTTGTGTATCGATTATTTTAAAAATATTTCTCAACAATCCAACCGTATGGATGTCAATATATATATATATATATTAGTGATATAACCAAAATTTCATATCAAAATAATTTTATTTGGTTTGACATTTTAGCAGTCAAACATGATTTTGACTAATACATCTAATTAGTGTTTATTTTTGAATTTGTGTTACGATTATTTTAAAAATATTTTTCAACGATCCAACCATATGGATGTCAATATATATATATATATATATATATATATATATATATATTAGTGATATAACCAAAATTTCATATCAAAATAATTTTATTTGGTTTGACCTTTTAACACAGTTTGACTAGTACAGCTAACTAATGTTGAATCTTGAATTAAGGTTTCGATTATTTTAAAAATATTTTTCAACGATCCAACCGTATGGATGTCAATAGATAAATATATTAGTGATATAACCAAAATTGCATATTAAAATAATTTTATTTGGTTTGACATTTTAACTATCAAGTATCAGTTCGACTAGTACAACTAACTAGTGTTGAATCCTCAATTAGTGTTACGATTATTTTAAAAATATTTTTCAATAATCCAACCGTATGGATGTCAATAGATAAATATATTAGTGATATAACCAAAATTTTATATCAAAATAATTTTATTTGGTTTGCCATTTTAATAGTCAAGCATCAGTTCGACTAGTACAGCTAACTAGTGTTGAATCCTGAATTAGTGTTACGATTATTTTAAAAATATTATTCAATAATCCAACCGTATGGATGTCAATAGATATATATATTAGTGATGTATCCAAAATTTCATATCAAAATAATTTTATTTGGTTTGACATTTTAACAGTCAAGCATCAGTTTGACTAGTACAACTAACTAGTGTTGAATCCTGAATTAATGTTACGATTATTTTAAAAATATTTTTCAATAATCCAACCGTATAGATGTCGATAGATAAATATATTAGTGATATAACCAAAATTTTATATCAAAATAATTTTATTTGGTTTGCCATTTTAACAGTCAAGCATCACTTGGACTAGTACAGCTAACTAGTGTTGAATCCTGAATTAGTGTTACGATTATTTTAAAAATATTTTTCAATAATCCAACCGTATGGATGTCAATAGATATATATATTAGTGATGTACCCAAAATTTCATATCAAAATAATTTTATTTGGTATGACATTTTAACAGTCAAGCATCAGTTTGACTAGTACAGCTAACTAGTGTTGAATCTTGAATTAGTGTTTCGATTATTTTAAAAATATTTTTCAACGATCCAACGGTATGGATGTCAATAGATATATATATTAGTGATATAACAATATGTAGTCACTAATAATACTTGTAATTAAAAGAAAAAGAGAAACAATAGGTCATAAATAAATGCTTTTAATAAAAAAGGGCCAAAAACAATATAAATGAATTTTATAATCTTTTGAGCATATTTTGTGATTATAATATAATAGGTAATTAAGGTTCGAGGCCATGGAAAAATCATTTTAGAGGAGAACTTAAAAATCATATAATCATTAATTAGAATATAACTTATGATGTCTATATCTCACTTGTGTACTTTCTAAATACCTGTTTGTATTAATTTCACCTTTATTAACTTACGACCAAATATGTCAGATTGGATGAGTCTGAGTCGGAAATGACTTTTCGATCTATGATAATGGTCATTACGGATCAAAAAGGTAATAAATAACTTTTTCATTATCTTGAGTATTGGTCCCACCCATTTACATGGCAGCAACGTGAATGTTTAATAAAGTTTGATAAGCGACCAAGTTTTTGGTTACTTTTAAATCTACAATTCACCTTTGCTTGGTCCCAGTTTTTCCTACTTGGCATGTATGTGCCACATGTCACGGTTGACTAGGATGTCACGGTGGTCCGTGTCAACTTTGGTTTGTTGGTCTTTTTCATGTTTATACACAAACAAAGAAATATTTTCATCAATTATATTCGATCACAATGTAACCCACCAACTTCATAAGAAATATTGTTGAAAATGGTCATAAATAGTCTATTTTGATCATTTTTGTATTACACCATTTTATTTTTTGGAAAAACACTAATATATTATTTGAAATTATATAATATAATATATTTGCACTAAGATGTTTTTTTATAAATTACATAATGTGGTTGAAAAAAATTGTTGTATTTAGTACCAATTCTTTACTCCTATAAATTGTTTAACTTAATTAATTTAGAAATACATATTTCATAAAAAAAAATAAGTAAATTAGTTTTAAAAGTTCAAATTTGAATGATTCATGTAGAACTTTTAAATATTACTCTCTCGGTCCCTTTGAAATATATACAAATGGTTTGGTATTAAGAAATAGTGTAATTTTGAAGAAAAAAAGTAAGAAAATTGAGTAAAGTGATGGTACTCATCAATATTATATATATATAGGGGGCTACTTTAATACAAACCTCCTTATAATGAAAACTAAAAACTAAAATAATTTTTTTGTTAAATCACGTCAAAACATGGCACATATGGAGAAAAATACAGTGAAGTCGAATTTCAAAAAAAGTTCACCGATTAACAGGAAAAAATTAATAAAAAACGGAGGGGAAAAACTGGAATTATGTGTAGGAGGGAGCATATATATCGTGTGTACTACATCTAGGGGGGCCTTGGATTAGATTGATCTAAGGGCTGATATTAGTTTCTAGTTTTTATTTTAATTTTAGTTTCTATTTGATTATTTATATATATATATATATAACTAGTGAGTAGTTAATTTCTATATAACAAAATTTTACAATTTTGAGTCACTTTGAAAATGTATAGAATTGAGACAGAGAGAGTGGGAAATATGCACGGATTACAAAATTCAAAAATTTATCATTTGTATTTGTGTTTTTGGATTACTAAATAAAATAATAAATTTAATAAATATTTTATTTTGATATTTATCATACAACTATAAAAAATAAACAAAAATGTTATTTCTTTGTTTTTAAACCTTACAAAGAATATGAACTAAAAAAAATAATAGACAAATAGAAAAATTACTTGATTGAAGAATATTAGTAAAGAAATTTCTAAGAAATTTCCTACAAATTTCTAATGTTTTATATACCAACGCCTATATAAACTTAAGGGTGTTGCACATACTTCATAATCCCTAATTCCTCGACGGCCGCCCCAATCTTACCATATTCCAGAACTTCAAAATTTAGTATATGACCAACCAATTGAGCTGCAAAGATGGTGAGGAGAGTGGATCCCCGGAAGACATCAGGGTCTTTGTGCTAAAGGTACAACTAATTTCTAATAAATAAGATTTTGATTTGCTTTGTATTATAGGTTGGCACTTTTAATCCTTAAATTTTTTCATATATGTAGCTTTATCAGGGATTGTTCATTATACATCAAAGATCTGGGGAGGTATACATTCTAATTCCCTTTTTGATTCTTTTATATTGATTTTTATTTATTTTTATTAAAATAGTGTAATGTTTTGCACAGGAGGTGACAGGAAAGGTCACCCTATCACAGTTGCGGCTAAAGGGAGTTCTGCATAATCTTGCCCCAAAACTCGAAAAAGTGCGGCAGCCATCACAGTTGACCCCACTGTAGCAGCACAATACATCCGTCTGTTTTGCCCCTTCTTCCCATAAACCATGTCTCGTATTAGCTCATCTGATTCGAATGAGGGTGTCATCTGATTGTCCAAGGAGGTGGTAGTCATCCTCTTTGTCACTGTCCTTGTTGTACTAATTTTTTTATTATCTATTATCTTTTAAATTCAAGCAATGTAATCCGGTTTGGAAATAATAGATAAATTAGTATCATGTTAATTATTATTAATCAAATATTGTTAAATTTGTGAGGATCTTTATGCAGATATCTTAAATTGATAATATTAGTTATCTCTTGTATACATTACTCAAAACTACAACAAAGAAGAGTTTATTTCATTTACTTTTATATAAATTATATAGCCATAACATCTTTTTATTGATTATTAACTATAAATTAAATTTTTAAAATTGAAATAAGTAACAATTACTTTATATAGACAAAAGTTTTAAATAATATCTATCCAACATTCCTATCAAGCAAAGTCTATATAATATGTAATATATCAATTGTATAATAATTTCAAACTAATTTTACTTTACTTATAAGTATTGTTTTGTATGTGTTTAAAAGCCTAGCACGTGTGGAGATAAATTTAAAATAAATTTAGTTGGCCAACAATCATCCAAAACAAAAATAAACTCCAAAGAACCCAAAATTTAATATATAAAATAAATTTCTAATCCACAATTAAATTCAAATGTAAACAAAAACAATATGTAATCACAAAGAAATGCTTTTAATGAAAAGAAAATGAGAAAAAAAATGATAAGTAGTGCACCAATAACATCTAATTATGTAAAAAAATATTAGAAAAATAAAATTATTAATATTATATAGGGATAAAAAAATATAAATGAATTTGAGAATCTCTTGATCACATTTTCAATTATAATATAATAGGTAATTAAGGTTGTAGGCCATGCGAAAATCCTTTCACACGATAGTATAAAAATCATATAATCATTAATTAGCTTATAATTCTTCTATGTCATTGTGAAATAATGATGAAAATGCCTATGTCTATAGCATTCTTGGAAAACTCTACACTTTCTTCGAACCACCCCTTTTCTTGATTGACCAATTTATTTATTTATTTTTTTCCAAATTTATAGCAGATTTCATTAATAACATGAAAAAAATTCAATCGGTACAAACCCCCAATTCATCATGTAACCAGGTTGAAAAACAAATAGACGAACTAAATAATTAGCCTCTTTGTTTCCGGATTGCTTAACTGACTGAATACAATTATTCTGAAAATTAAAAATAAAGATAATGGTTTTTCGAGCGATCCAGCGTGCATCTCCACCGAAAACAGTAGTTTCACAATTGCCCTCACATTAATTCCATGGATCGTACAATGTTCAGAGGACTCAATTGCAAAAACTGAGAGGGCCCTCGTGTTATGAACAAAAATATTTTGTGAGAGGTGAGCACATGCGCTTTTCACTACCGAATCAAAAGCACCCCAACTATCTACCTGCCGGACACCATCTATAAATAATAACTCAATTAAACGAAACAAAAAAGAAGCGAATTTTGAACAGAATCCAATATTTATTGAAAGGAAGTTAAAAACAAATGATAAAAATGTTGTATGGATGAAGAGAGAGGATGAAGATAGAGATGAAGATGGGTAGAAGGGTGAAGAAGGAGGTGTGATGATTAGGGTTAAAGGAAGACGGGGCGGCCGACTCTCATCGAGAGAGAGGGAGAACTGATTGACCAATTTTTTAATACTCTTTTTGACATATAATTCTAAACACTCTTTAGCCTTTCCGGGTTTTTGCATCTTCAAATTCCTTAATTAATAGAAAGAACTTAGGTGTGTGTAATGTACATAATTATAAAAATAAAAATAACATACAACAAACTTCTTGGTAACTTCTTCAGCCCATTTCGAATTTTGTGCAAGAATGGCAATACACGTGTATGCCCAACTGCCCATTTTGAACGAATAGTCGCATTCAATATCTTCACTGTTGTATCATTGTGTATACTATAAAATTAATTTTAATGTAGTCAGTCATAAACACAAAGCTTCATAATCTATGAGCTAATCTTATTCATATTTTTCACATACATTTTGAAGTTGAATGAGATTTATACGATAAACATATATAAATAATTACTGTCCCACTTGGAATTTGATGCGGCATGGTGTTCTTGGTTTCTTTTCCCTAAACTTGTGATCGGAATGTGATCTAGGTCATTTCCATGCCCGAGTCTCTATATTGGTCTTACAAGTGTTTTTGGTAATCTTACGGGTGTTCTGATTGCGTGGAGAAGGTAGACTAGGTGTTCGTAAAATAGCACAAGTTCTTCGACTAAGTCCACGACCACGTCCCATGTCTCTGATTAGCATTTTCCCTGTATACTACAAAGTAATTAGAAAATATTTCCAAGTAATTAGATATCATTCATGCAAGATACTAAATATAACAAAAAAAACATAATTTCCAAGTCAGATAAATCGTCAAAATAATGAAAAACTAATAAAACAAGATCAAAGCATTGATAAAATTCTACATACTCTCATTTCATATCATACGATTAAACTTAGAAATCTTAATTAGTATTCGTAAATACAACTCATAGAGAACTAACAACATTAAACCCATATCAAATAAAGACGCAAATAAATCCCCCTCTAGCTCTTACGCAAACATAGGTATACATAATCGAAACTTGATGTACATGACACAAAATAACAATACTACTTACTAATTGTATAATTTACATATTTTATTCATATTAAATCATAAAAAATGAACAATAACAACTAATGAAGCTCAAAAAACTCAAGCGTTTGAAGAACATATAACATTGAGATTTAACTCTTACCAAGTTCATAAAAAATTTATAAAATATAGATGAAAAACACATTCGGTTATTAATTTACTATAGAGAGCCACGTTTATTCTCTCCTTCTCCATCATACTTATACATATATGTATAAACATGAATACACCCTACACATAAAAAAATCATATGAACAACACAATTGAAACAAATTAAGACAGCCACATTCATTCTCTCTATATATCACACTCATACCTATAAATATATATATATATATATAAATAAAAATGCATATATATGTATAAAGAGGAACAAAAGATATACATATTAAGAACACACAAAATAAATTAAATAAGTTAGCAAATATAGGTAATTAGGATAACGCATTAATGTTATATATAGTCTATATGTGGTCTTATCTCTTTCAAATTAGTTGTTGATTAAATGTAATCCAACTAATAAATTTACAGTTTTAGGACTATATTTTTTCAAATCTAACCTAAATAATTTTTCTAATTTATTTACCCAAAAGTAAATGATTATTTAAAGAATACTTATATAGTAATTATTGAACTTTTGTAAAATGGTTTAGAGTTTCATGCAATAAGGGAAAATATAATAGGTTCGTATTAGTTTTCATTCTAGGAAAATAACGACATCATATTTACTATATACACCCTTTTTATCATCTATGCAACTCATGACAGATACTTAATTATTTAATAATGAATAGGAAAGTAGTGTGTTGGTTCAATTAAATGGCGGGTCATTATTGTACTTCTAAGCATTGCATGTTTATTTATACGCATTTGTATACTTATTTCTTATTTAATTATTAACATATTTAAATTTTGTATAAATTAGTTGTACTTTCTATATATTTACATGTTTACTTAGATGTACTTATATACTTATTTCCTATTTTATTAACCTACTTTAATATTACACATTAATAAAATATTAATCAGATATTCATATTTATGATTAAACAAACACAAAACTAGTATATTCTCATTATTGGTTTTCTTGAGCTTTCTAGGACTTATTTAAAGTTTCTCATGTTAGCTTTAATGTTGATATATCATAGAAATCCTTTAGAAAATTACTCCATTCACCACTTGATTAATAAAAAAGAGAGTCTTCTTAACTGTTAGTGGATTTCCCTTCAAAGTCTTAGTTATTAAGGTAAGATAACATGTATGGTTCTATGTATCCACATTCCATAATCTTTCAAAAATCTTGAGATTCTTACAATACCGAAATCGATTTTCTTGTTTGTCTCCATGCCGACGCACATTAGCAACTTAAATTTTTTATTAGCTCTAATCTCATTAATAATAATGGCTCTCGTTCATAAAAATTATCTGATCATGTAAATGTATTTGTTACATTGACACACACTAGAAAGACCCTACCTTTGTTTGAATACTCAATTGATTACAATTATTTCCCGTCATACCAGAAAATTTTGATCGCAACATATTTTTGTGAAAGTCATCTCTAAATCACAAAATCTATAATACCACTTTCTAAGAATTTAAATGTATAATAAATTATTGGAGATTACGCGAAAGAGTTTTTTTTTAAGTAATTCCATACAACTTACTCATACAAAACATATACATAAAACTTCCAACTGCAATGAAATAATTTGATCATTTTCTATGAATACAAAACTTAGAAGATTGTCATATTTATGCGGCTAGGTCTACATGGAATTTACAAGAATATTCGCACCTAAGTTAATATGTAATTGAATAAGTACATGATTTAATCACATATAGAAATGCAAAATTATGAACTCGAAGACTATTCTATTTTCATAAAAAAGCAAATTAAAGTGTATCTTAGCTTGTTTTAAAACAACATACATTTATAATCTTCATATGTACTACCTTTAGTTAGCAAGGAGAGATTCTTTAAAAAAATTGGATGAAATTTTCCGCATTGAATTTTTTGGCTCTCCTAAATTCAATTGATTTTGGTCAAATTTATTATTTGGAAATGGCATGAAATTTCCTATAACTTTTAAAACTTTTGGGGCAAAATTTGGTGGAAATTTCCCTCTATTTTGAAATTTATATTTCTACACAAATCCGTTTGTATGTATCTAATTTGGCCACATTCAATTGTATTTAGTATATTCAGAATTTTAAATAATTTATTTAAACTATTTAAATGTTAGTGAATATTTTAAAAAATATGTATACACACAATAATAACATTCATCCCAACTACAAGTTTATGTGGTATAAAAATATATGTGATGAATGAACTTTTATTTAAATTTTATGATACTTCCGTGAAATTTAAATATATATTTATAAAAAAAGTTTAAAAAATTATGAAAGACATTCACTATATTTTTTGACAAAATATTAGTGAGCTAATAATTAACTTGTTTTTGAATCTCTACATTAGAGTAGGTAGTATGATTACATGGGGTTATAAATTTAAATTTTAGGGTATCGATTAGGGTTTTAGTTTTTAATTTATATCTCATTTATTTTGAGTAATCTATTACGGATGTGATTATTCGAATTATTTTATAAATTCGAATTTAGGGGGTGAGATTCTTACCATAGAGTGTTCCTACTATTTAGAATAATATTAGACCATCCAACCACATGGATGTTAAAATGGTTACAAGAAAATGTTATATACAAATTTTAACAATTTTTAATCATTAGACCTCGATTATTTTAACAAATAAGGTATCATTAACTTAACTAAATATTTCACCACAATCTTTTTCGTGGAATTTATGCTCAAATTGACCAACTTCATGATTTTAAATTTTTTATTAAAATAACAAGTTGTGAATATAATTTATTATATTTTTAATATTATAATATTTGTAGGAAAAAAGTTAATTAATTACAATTTTAATTTTCTAGAAATTATAAGAAAGCATAAGAAAAATATTAATCGACACTCCTAAATTCGAACGGTTACAGTTGAATTTAGTGCCACTTCAGTAGTCCCCTTACATTAGATCTAACACACAAAATTTAACCCCTAAAACACTCATCCAATGGTTGAATTTATATTTAATAAAACCAAATTATAAGTAAAAAAACAACACTCATCCAATGGTTGAATTTACATTTAATAAAACCAAATTATAAGTAAAAAAACAAAAAAATGATAAAATAAAATTTTTAACCCGAAGCCCTCCTTTCACTCACGTAACCCACCCCTTCTCTTTTTCTCTCTCCCCCTCTATTTCTATTTGTGTCCCTCCCACCATCTTACTCTCCCTCCTGAAGGTAATAATTCGGTAGAGAGCTAGGTAGATAATTTTTCAAAAATTTCCATTTTCTTGATTTTAATTCGAATTAGACTTTTTACTTTAGGTTGTTTATTCATGTGTTTTGAAGTTACGAATCGATAGATCATTGAACATGAGCGTGTAGATAGTTTTTTCATGATTTATGATTGACTGTGTTGCTCCATTTACATGCTTGGTATGTGGTGGGGAAATTGTTTATATTAAGGTTTTTTAGTTTGGTGAATTTTTTGTTAATGTTGTTTTTTTCTTTACAGACCTTCAATTGATTTTGGCCGGAATCGGTTAAATGCTAGTTATTTGTAAGTTTGGATATGAATATGAGATTGTTGGGTCAATTTTGAGTGTATTAAATTGAAAAATTGAACTGAAAACTGAGCTTTTTTGGAGAAATTAAAGCTGCTGGAATATGACTGGACCTGGGTAAACTCACCGGAATCTGGAAATTTTCCAATTTCCAGCGAGAGATTTGTCTCTTAAAACTGGTGTTTGTTAATTCAACCGAAGGTGGGGGAATTTAGATTCGCATCTTTGACCATATACGGTCAATTTAATTTTAGGCAGACATTTTAAATTTATTCAAAATATTTAATATTTTGGGCGGGATTTTCAATTTTTTGGTGAAAAGTCAAATTCGACTACCTTGGTCAAATTTGGCCAGTTTGAATTTAAGCGGTTTTTTTTTTAAATGGTCAAAATTAGCTGGTCCAATTTACTTTAAAAATGACTGACTTACTAAATATTCCTCCCGTATCATGACCGATCCAGAAACTAAAAGATACGACCGTGTCCTGACATATTTAGGTAAATGCGAGGACTTTTGGCCGGTCGTATTTACCTGTTTTTCTTATAGTGATAGCTCATCTAAATACGAGGGGTTTGTTAAAATGACGTAATATATAATTTGATCCACATGTTAAATGACTTAATCAAGGGAAAGATGGGATCTAATAAATTCGACATCATAAACTTTGAAATTCTTGAAGAATTGCCCTCACCGATTTTCCAATTTTCAAATAGTTCTTGGCTAAATGATATTATACTTCATTTTGATGTCTCTCAACTTTGTTTCTTTCATTTTGTACTTAGTGGTGCAACAAACCATATGGTTTCTCTAACCCTCTCAGTTATCTACCTCTCTTTCACCTTTTTCAGTTGATGGAAGTGCTTTGGGCGTGGATCCTATCACGTTTTGCCTTTCCAATTAAAATTCAAATAAATTCTCTTGTGTAATAAAGAAATATTTAATCTCATTACATCCTTTATTTCACAAATTCCATTATATTGGCATATTAGTTGTTGTATGTTCTTGCAATGACTTGGTTTGCCAAATGTTCATGGTTGTGGTGGTTAATATGTTAAGAGACACCAACACCAAAGGTAAGTCTCATCTGGAGGAAAATTAAGGGTTGAGGTATTGTTTCGACCACTTCAAATTGTTTTCATCTTATATCCTTTTCATTTATGAAGGAATAATATGTGCAAAGTTTATATATTTTTTTTAATATTTTTTGTTTTAATAAAAGTATTGTTGCTTGATTGTCAGGTTTATTAATTATATCATTCACGAGGATTTAATTAAACATGGGTTTTTAAAATATTTTTTATTTTTGTTAAAGTATTGTTCCTTGATTAGGTTATAACTGTTCCAGTCATACCTGGTAAGGCTTTAAGAGGACATAAGAGAAACTGCAATAGATTAGTTATTCATTCTCCTAATTTTTGTAACTTAAATTTTAGGGAATGAGTGTATCTAGTTACAACGGATTAAGCATCATCTCTCCAAGAATTTGAAGAAGGAAGACTGTGATCTTCACCAGTGTAACAGATTTTTTCTTCTGTACACACATTTGCAACATGATGCTCTATGATATGATACATTATTTCTCTACTTGTTTGGGGTCAACTTCAACTTTATACTCACATCCGTGTGCCTCCAGACTCAACTGCAGTTCAGAAGTACACGGTTTTAAGTTCCAACTGTATCATTACTGCAAATGTTTTGCTTTCCAGGCATGGGTGATGGACCCTGGACCTGCTGTGCATTATGGGTGTAAATTATTAATATTATCAAAACAATTCCATTAGTGTTGAAACTATTCTGAATTTTCAGATGTTGCCAGTAGCCGTGAACCATTTGACCTCTGTGAACAACATTATGGAAATTCCTTTAACCTCCAAGGCCTATTTAACCAGCAGCATAATTCAGAGCACAAGCTCCTGATTAGCATATCCAGACGACTGGGGCACATGGCTCCATGGGCCACATGATGAATTGAAGAGGAGAAGTTCCAAAGGTTCATCAGATGTGAATTCAGGAGCAGTTCTCTAGGCTCATCAGATGAGTAATCCAAAAGCATGAGAATTCTTAGGTTATTAGATTTTTAACCAAAAATGAGAACTTTATAAGGTACATTACAAAAGGACAAGTGCAAGAGGATAATTGGAATTTAAATCGAAAAGGAGAAGGTCTAGCTGTCTGTCTCTCACATGATAACTACAAAGAGAGAAGTTTTGCAATGAATAGACACAAAGAACAGAAGCAAAACCTGTAATAAATATCAAACATGTATAAGTATCCCAGACAAGAAAAGAAAAAGCTAGATGAGATTAGATGAGATTGTCAAGAAGTGTATCTTTACCGCATATGACAAAAGAAGCAAGGTCTATCGACTCTAATAACCACTAAAAAAATTTAATCTTTTCACGTGGATTGTATGCATGATGAAGTAGACTTTCGGTGATGGAGCGTAAAGAAAAGAATTGTAGCAGGTCTATTGTGTAATGATTGCATGATGATGAAGATAACTCTTTGTGTAATGATTGATGATGATGATGAGAAAATCAACAAGATAATAGTGGAAATGATGATCCAATCCTCGGCAAAAGTTCTTAACAAATCCTATATGTTGACACAATCTGACATCAGAACGTAGAAGCAACTAGGTAGGTGGGCACCAAACAATACGGAGTCTCCATGACATCTATAATGCAATAAGTTCAGCTGGGTACAAACAACCTCTTATATGGTTATTCCTTTGTTTTGTTTAATGATCTACTAAAATTTTAGTGCTTGAGTCCACTTTCAGAAGATAAAGAATTCTCCCTAATTTAGGAATCTAAAAAGTAGATGAAATAATATGGTTCTTACCTGCTGTGACCTCTGACAACTTGTTGGGTATGATCTTCTTTGTTGGGACCCAGGTCCGGTCTTGGCTTTGTGACTGTCCTTGGGTATTGGCTGGTGTTGCCCTTGATATTGTTCTTGCTGTAGGCGAAACCAATAGAGTAAAACTACTCAAATTTCACAAACTAACATGTTAACATGTTGATGCTTTAAATAATTAAAATACTAATTTTTAAAAGAAAAACAAAAAATCAAAGAAATTATAATATATTCTAAATGCATTTCTCAATGTAAAATTAATTCTGCTGACTCCGCCAGACCTTAAATCTTGAAACACTACCAAAGTGTCAAATTTATTTACAATTACAAAATTGAAAGCCCTTTAATATCATAAAATGCATCCATATATAGTTTAAGTTGGTCACATAGACATATATTTAAACTATATATTTCATACAACACCCATAAAAACATTAATTAATTTCCTACAAAGAGAATACATCACATGAGAGTTAAAAGAATTATCTCAAGTTTTTCATTACCTAAGCTTAGAGTTATAAGGGATAACACAAGATTGTCGGGGGGTAACCTTGTACAAATAATACACATATTTGTGTTAGAAAATTTTAGTGGGGTTATTAAGACATACATCTAAATAATAGAGCTAACATATGTGAATTAAACTTCTACGGATGTTTTTAAAAAGTACGAGTGCTAGAATTGAAATGGACGTTCTACATTCTTCTTACCATCTTCATTTTTTAAAAATAATGCCAAAATAGTAATATTATAATTTGAATAAATATATTTCATAATATATAGATTTTTAAAGTAAGTCATATGTTTGGGAGAATATATATTGGATTTTGAAATGATGCAAGGATAATCAAATTATTTAATTTTCTATGCGAATAGAAGATGGACAATCATAAATAAAAAACAATAATTAATGTATTATACCTACAAAAACCATCTCATAATCTTCTTCTATATTTATGTGGCTTCTCAAACAAACATTTTAAAAATATTTTGAGGTTAAAGCTAGTATGATTAGGCTCATAAATATATTCTATTGAATATTGTATAATTTTTAAAAATAAAATACAATATAAAATATTATGGTTATAATAGTTTGATATTTTGAGTACAAGCATGTAGGTTAAAACATGATAATGATTTGTAATCATTTAAATATATAGTTATTTAAATGCTATAGGGACGAAACCATCTATACTATACTATTATAATTGATTGGTTTGGTCCCGTGCTTAACACATTCCTAAAATATTTGCTACCACCTTCCAAAAAAAATTAAACACATATAATTTATTAAAATATTTAATTTATGTATCCAACATAACTACAAACTCTATCATTTGTACTACTTATATCTATATTATACTACTTAAACTCTTAACTTCTTTACAAACTCTACTATACTACTTACATAAAAAAAATAATTATATCATTATATTCATATTTCATTAACTATTTATAATTTATTTTCTTTTTATGAAAATAAGTAATTTACAAAGTATGACAAGAAATATTAAAATTACGGGCCGCACGGGTTATAGGATAATTTATCGTACAAATATATTATTAATTAATAAACATATTGCAATTTCAATTAATTTAATAAATTATTTAATCTCTATTATTCTATTTTATTATTTTATCTAAGTGTTTTACTTTTAATAAAAAAAGGTTGATAAGAATTTGGGCGATTAATAGAGTTTGTAGTTAAATTTGATATATAAATTAATTATTTTAATAAATTATATGTGTCTATATTATTTTGAAAAGTGCTAACAAAATTTTAGAATAGTGTTAACCAAGATCAAATCAATCAATTATACCATATTTTCCTTGAAAAATGTCAAAATTAATCCGGACAGCGCACGAATTATTAAATAATTTATTTATTTTTATAAAAATAAGATTATACTAATAATAGGAAAAAAATATTAAAATTAATCCGTGCATCGCACGGGTTACACGCTTGTATAACATTAAAGAAGAATTCAATTATCAAATTATTAGTAACTTTATTTTCTGTGAGATACGAAATAAGGTCATATATATGTTTACTATAATATTTTTGTCCGAATTAGAAAAAAAAGGATTGAAATTTAAGTATCTAATTATAATCAATACATAAAAAATGTAAGACCTTTTCAATTATAAGGCCTTTTCAATTTATGGGTATTATGATTAATTGATTTCAATTGTTTAGGTATAATGTAAGACTTTATTGTTAAGGTGCTTTTGTACATGTGTTGATATACTCATACCTATCATCTCACCTATCATCGCAGTTCTTAATCCCATAATCTTACTCAACCTCTTTAATACTTAGTTATATATATATATAATGTATGTATAACATTCCCCCGTTTATCGATCCCCATCAATGTATATTGTTACTCGAATTATGACAAATTAGCAAGCCATCTGGTTGTTTTTTAACATGTCATAGAGCCATATCAGCACTCGGTTAGTCCATTTAAATATGTTGACAGTGATCATGTAAATGCAAGTTAGTCGACTGCAAACTTTTTGAGTTCAATTACCCAACTACAAAGAAGTGAGTTCAATTATGTTTTAGCCTATTAACCAGAAATAAAGTAGTTTAGATTAAAGGTGGGAGTATATAATATATATAGATAAATAGATCGGGTTTTTAATAAATATGTTTGTATTGGATTTTAATAAGCTCACTTCACGAATGTTGTTTAGCCCAAAATACCGACCAATGATTTATCTTGAATGCGACTTTAATATAGTACTAACTAACAACTTATGTGATGCACGAGTTTATATTATTGTGATATAAATAATGCAATGATTCTAATATGATTTTAGTGCGAATAATAATATTATTTTAATTGGATATTAATATATCTAAATTGGATAAAAATATTACTATAAAGCACTAAAAAAATATTATATTTCCATATTAGAATTTAAGCTATCACTTTGAATTGGATTTTAAAAAAATATGTTTTATTAGATTTTAGTAACCCATTTTTATCAAATCCATTGATTCTGAGTAGTTAATCCCATTGTAATGACCAACGATTTATCTTAAGTTCGGCTTTATAGTAGTATAGAATATCGAACAACGCATGCGATGCACGAGCTTATTTTAATATTATAGTTGTAATGTTCTGAATCTAATATGAATATATTGTGCATAATAATAATTGAAAATTAATAAATCTAAATTGGATATAGATATATTATTTAAAGAATTATCAAATTATTATGATTACAGATTTTAAACTTATAATATATCACTTTGTATTAGTTTTAAGATGATTGTTTGTAATAGATCTTAATAAGCTATCATGTTTATACCATGTAAGCTCATCTTTGTATTAGATTTTAATAAGCTCATTTTTCTGTCGAGGCCATAATTCTCATGAACGATTTATCTTGAGTTTGGTTTTAATATAGTAGTATAGATAACATGTGCGATGCACATACTTATTTTAATATGGATGTTATAATATTATATATGACTTATTATGATTTTATTGTGCATAAAAATAATATTTTAGTTCGATAATAATAATCCTAATTTGGATATAGATATAACCTATCTAAGGATTAACGAATTATTATGATTTCGGATTGTAAATTTATACCTGTCACTTTGTATTGGTTTTACAGGATTGTTTGCATTAGGTGTAAGCCATCATACCCAAGTCTGTTGATACCAAGTAAGCTCATGTTTGTAGTAGAATTTAGTAAGCACGTTTTACTAAGTCCGTTGGCCCCAGTTTTCCCGTTGAGCATATAATACCGACCTACGATTTATGTTTAATTCGTTTTAAAATATTAGTATGAAAATAACAACATGAAGTTATCTTTAACGACATATGCTCCTTGCCTAGAAAACTTGTTCTCTCAATTAAAATAGAAGACATTATCCTCCATATGAAGAGACACATGAATTGCTAGTGCGATGTACCATGGAGATTAAAAATGTTGAGGTATGATCTTTGTAACAGCTGCATAGAATTTTATACAACCTCTGTCCATGTATCATGGTTCGATACTTTGAAGAGTAAAGATAAAAGAAACCAAGTACCTTTTTAAGTCCCTGCTAATTCACTTTCCATATTATGTCCTTGTCGGAAATGTTTTTTGTTACACTTAAAATTCTTTATAAATTCCTTAATGTGTTATCTACATTTTTCTGAAATGTACTTGTATATGTAAACAAGAATGCTTGAACTATCTAACACATCGTGGCCCTGGCTATCATCCAAAAGTAATTAGGAGTCTATAAGGAGGCTTATGTAATCCTCAAAAAGTAATTAGGTAATGGGAAATGATTTTTCTTCGTGAATTGTGAATTGTGTATGTGATTATATGTATGCAGTAAACACACATGACACAACAAAAGGAACCAAAGTAAAAAAAATATATTGGTACATGTTTCACGCGAATATTTTAATAGATTAATTAGTCACTAATTAATATATTGAAATAGGCATAAAAAACCTACTATTCCATTTATTTCTCTGACACTAATTTTTTTCGTTCATGTACTAGCCATTTGTGACGTGATCAGTTTTCAGTGATCTGCTCAATCCTCTACTTAGATCTAGCATGTCATTAAGCTACAAGTGCTTATACTTTGTCCTTTGTCTAATGTTTCTGTTCTTCACTTCCAGATATTTCCATCTGATATGTACATTAGTGAAATTGTTGATGCTGCAAAGTCGTTCAGGTATATCTTGAAAATTTTCATCAGAGCTGGTCTGGTACATTGAGGTCTCACCAGAATTACCATGTGATCATACAGTTTTAAAGACTCACATGAAGTCTCATCTGAGCATTCTTTATAATGTTTATTGGAATTATCTTATTAATTATCAGTATAAGCTAATATGACCTGCTTATTATCTTTAGCTATATATAAGCTAAAGATGTTGCAAAGCTTGACTTGTTTTTAGTTTGTAGATAAGACAATGAACGATAGAATCAACAATTTTCACTGATGCAAAGCATTATGCAATGATGTTGGTCTAGAGCGTATATAAGTTCCAATGAAATGATGTTGCTCATTTTGGTTAAAAATTTCTCAATGAGAAATATGATTAAGGTTGATTTACAATAGAGCCGACAATTTTGTACAATTGACACGATAATTTTATATTTGTGTTCACCTTTTTGGTATACGAATACGAAAATACACCCTTAAATTCAGTGTAGGTTTGGGTTTACTTTTGGGTACATGACATGAAACGAAAATACACGAAGGGTTAAATAATTAAATAAATATTTCAAAATTTTATAAATACATATTGGGTATAGAAGTTTTAATAAAACAAAATAGAAAATAGTTTCAAATTTGAGTTCAATAAAATTTGACTACACTTGACTCATTATAACTTTAATCACTTGAGACTCAACTAGTAAAACTTTAATCGAAAAGTTTGGTAATTAAATATTTTTATTTATATATATTTTATGGAAAGTTACATGAAACCATAACACAAAAAGTACACGAAGATTTCATAGTGGCTCATGGTGGCAGAGGTGATGCTTTCATAAAAGTACATCAAAGCTGGCCATTACATGGTTCTCCACTGAAGCTAGTATCCCTCAAGAAATCTAGTCCACATTCGAAGGAAATTAAGTTCCTTATTTATTGCATTCACAACATTCATATAAGTTCCTTATTTATTGCATTCACAACATTCATATTTATAAATGTATGAATCTATATAAATATTAGTAATTTTTGTGTTAAGTAGTGAAATGATGTCAAAATGTGGTAGAAATGTATGAATGTATGTTCTCTATATGTTGTCGGAACACACAAAATTAGCCTTGGGAATTGCAATATCCTAATTTTACGAAGGCAGGTATCCTTTGTTAAAAGTAATCTAATTTCTAATTCTTATAAATTATCTGGTAGAGTATAGAAGATTCTAGTCAGAAGTAATGCAAGCACAGATTCAAGTAATCAGTATAAGCAATGAAAAGTTTCCTGATCTTATTCATGAACCATATTAATGATGTAACTAATAGTCTTCTTAAGTCTTGCTATATAAACTTATTAAAGTGAACAAGTGATAATATATAAATTAAAGCATTCTGCCTTCTTTGTCAATACTGATTCCAACAAATTTGGTATTAGAGCCAAAACATTAATCCAGACCCCAAAATAATTAAAATTCATAAACCCTTCATTATATACAATGACAGCTTCTAATGAAGCATTATTCAACTATGCACAAAACAATATTCCAATTTTCAATGATGAAAGCTATGATTTCTGGAGCATCCAGATGAAAACATTGTTCAACAAGGAGTTAGCAAAGCAATCTTTCCCCGTATTATGGGAGCAAAAACATCAAAAGAAGCATGGGATCTTTTGCGAAATCAGTTTTCAAGGTTATGAAGCAGTAATTTCAGTAAAGCTGCATCACTATGGAGATAATTTGACAATCTGCAGATGAAAGAAGGTGAAAGTACTCTGGAATTCTTCTTTAAGGTGTCAACAATCATTAATCAGATTCGAAGTTATGGAGATACCTTGGATGATAAAAAAAGTTGTCCATAAAATTGTAAGAAGCCTGCCAGCAAAATTTGAGCATGTGGTTGCAGCAATTGAAATTTCTAAGGACTTTTCTAAATTAACGGTGGATGAACTCATGCGTGCTCTTGAATCTAACGAGGAAAGAATTCGTAGATTCTCAAATCAGCCCCTGGACTAAGCTTTTCAAGTAAAAATCAATATAAGAAACAAAAATGATGTTGCACATGAGGAGAACGAGACACGAAGAAACTACAACAGGAACCAAAATTTTAGAAAAGGTAATCAGAATTTTGAGGAAGAGGAGGAAGAAGAAATTTTAATGAAAGAAGCAACTTCAACAATTCCAAATATATCATTTGCTAGCGATCAAATCATGAGTCGAAAAATTGCAAATTCCGATGCAAAAGGTGCAAAGTTCTAACCATTCTCAGAGAGACTACTGGTTCCAAAACAGAACTCAAGGAAATGCAAATTTTTCAGAGGAGATTAAAGAGCCACAAGTGACATTTTCATATATGAATGACCAGCCAGTACATCAAAAGGAGTGGTATATTGATAGCGCTTGTAGCAATCACATGACGGGCAAAAAGGAGCTTTTTTCAGAACTTGATAAAAGATATAAATCAAAGTAAAGATCGGAGATGGGAAAATGTTGAAAATTGAAGGCAAAGGGATCATTACCTTTTATTCTAAAGAAGGTAAGTCTTTAAACATTACTGATGTTCATTATGATCCTGAATTAACTCAAAATCTATTGAGTATTGGGCAATTGATGCAAAGAGGTTTTTCCATAAATTCTGATGAAGATCATTGTGTTACTTTTGATTAGAAAAAGAAATTCACAGTGGCAAGAGTTAGAATTATTCCGAACAAAACTTTTCATTTAATAATGCCATTGGAAGGTGACGTTGCTTTAAAAGTTGTGAAGAACGATGATTCTTTTTCATGGCATCTAAGGTACGGGCATCTTAACTTTAAGGACTGAAGTTATTAAAAGAGAAAATATGGTCATAGGTCTGCCTTCCATCTCAAAAAACAGTGAAGTTGTGAAGGTTGTATATATGGGAAAATGCACAGATTGCCTTTTCCCAAAATTGCTTGGAGAGCAAGGGCTCCGGTCGAACTAGTTCATTAGATATATGCGAATCAAGGACTCCTTCCATCAATGGCACCAAATACTTTCTCCTATTCGTGGATGACTACAGAAGAATGATGTGGGTATATTTCTTGAAGCAAATATATGAGGCATTTAACTCTTTTATCCAGTTCAAGGTGCTGGTCGAAAATCCAAGTAAATTTAAAATAAAAACTCTCAAAACTGATCGCGGTGGAGAGTGTATATCTCAAACTTTTCTTAGTTATTGTAAAGAAAAAGGCATAAGGAGGCAGCTAACGGTAAGATATAGTCCTCAGTAAAATGGCATCACAGAATGGAAGAATCGAACAATTATGGAAATGGCCAGAAGCATGTTTAAAGAAAAAGGATTGTCAAATATTTTCTGGGCAGAAGCTGTTAATACAGCTATCTACCTTCTGAATATCTCTCCAATAAAGGCAGTGTTTAATAAATCACCTTACGAAGCTTGGCGTAGGCAGAAACCAGAAGTACATCAACTCAAAGTATTTGGATGCATTGCATATTCTCATATTCCTGCACAACATAGAGAGAAATTTGATGAGAAAGGTGAGAAGCTGCTTTTTCTTGGCTACAGTGAAGAATAAAAGGCTATCGTCTTTTTAGTCCTGCCACCAAGAAATTTGTGATCTCCAAAGATGTAATTTTTGATGAAAAGAAACAGTGGAACTTTCAAAATAATACATCTCAATCATCACTTCAGAATGTGGCAACAATTTCTCCAGAAACTTTGGAAGATGTTGTCATACCAGAAGAAGGATCAAGATTCACAATTGAAGATACTACATATACAGAAGTACTCAGACATCGTTCAATTCAAGATATTTACAATTCTTATAATGTGGCATTCTTTACATGTGAACCAAAAAAAATTTAAGGATGCTGCAAAAGAAGGAACATCGAGAAAAGCAATAGATGATGAGATTACAACAATAGAGAAGAATCATACATGGAGACTTGTTGATCCTCCATAAAATAAAGATGTCAGAGGACTGAAGTGGGTCTATAAGATAAAATATAATAAAGATGGAACAGTCCAAAGCACAAAGCAAGATTAGTAGCTAAGGGAGTACTTCTCAGCAATCGGAAATCGATTTTACAGAAACTTTTGCTCTAGTAGTACGCATGGAGACAATAAGATATGTACTTGCTAAGAGAGACAGTAAAAAAGAGAGACAAGGGCAGGAAGATTAGAGGGGGATAAATTGTAGAAAATACATAGACTAGAGCAAGTCTTCTAGTAGAACACAAAAATACACTACTTCTTACATTGTAAATTCACCTACGTGATTTTGATATAGTGGATCTCTTTTAGGTTGGGCTACAAATCCTACCCGCGGTTTTTATCCTTTACAGGATTTTCCGCGTTACCAAATCCTGGTGTTTTTTACTTGCTATTTTCATTACGGTTATAATCCTACTTCTTTCATTAAAAACTTATAAATATATTCTTAGCATTAACACACATAAATTTGGTAAAAATAATTGGCCCCGTCTGTGGAAAATTGCTAAGAATTTCTACACACCTACATCATGTCCACCAGTGAACGACCACGAAACTCGAAAAACACAGAAGGCAACGCTTCCAACAACGAGGAGATGGCTGCAACGTTGAAAAAGCTACAGTCAGAGATGGACAAATGCAGTCAGATTTTGATGGAAAGAGCCACACACCAAACTGGCTAGTGGAAAGGTACTTAGCTGGTTTCGATGTCATACTAAGGTTTCTACTAAACAACATGTGTAAGAATTAGGTACAAAGGTAAATAATCGTGAGAGTAAATTAGAAGCGCAGTGTAACAAGAATGCAGAACATGACTTGGATGATGGAAAAACTGGAAGAAGCGAACTTCAAAAAAAAAACTAATCCACAACTATGTTCAACTGTAATAAAAAACAATATGTAGTCAATAATAATACTTGTAATTAAAACAAAAAGAGAAACAATAGGTCATAAGTAAATGCTTTTAATAAAAAAGGGCCAAAAAGAATATAAATGAATTTTATAATCTTTTGAGCATATTTTGTGATTATAATATAATAGGTAATTAAGGTTGGAGAGGCCATGGAAAAATCATTTTAGAGGAGAACTTAGAAATCATATAATCATTAATTAGAATATAACTTATGATGTTATTAATTTTATATTAAATTTTCTTCTATATCATTGAGAAACGATGTCCAAAATGTCTATATCTCACTTGTGTACTTTCTAAATACCTGTTTGTATTAATGTCACCAATATTAACTTACGACCAAATATGTCAGATTGGATGAGTCTGAGTCGGAAATGACTTTCTATCTATGATAATGGTCGTTTACCGATCAAAAAGGTCGTAAATAACTTTTTCATTTCTTGAGTATTGGCCCCACCCATTTACATGGCAGCTACCTGATGTTTAATAACGTTGATAACCGACCAACTTTTTGGTTACTTTTAAATCTATAATTCACCTTTGCTTGGTCCCAGTTTTTTCCTACTTGGCATGTATGTGCCACATGTCACGCTTGACTACGATGTCACGATGGTCGGTTTTAACTTTGTTTTGTTGGTCTTGTTCATGTTTATACACAAACAAAGAAATATTTTCATCAATTATATCCCATCACAATGTAACCAACCAACTTCACAAGAAATATTGTTGAAGATGGTCATAAATAGTCTATTTTGATCATTTTTGTATTACACCATTTTATTTTTAGGAAAAACACTAATATATTATTTGAAATTATATAATATAATATATATTTTGCACTAAGCTATTTTTTATAAATTACATAATGTGGTTGAAATAAAATTGTTGTATTAGTACCAATTCTTTACTCCTATAAATTGTTTAACTTAAGTATTTAGAAATACATATTCCATAAAAAATAAGTAAATTAGTTTTAAAAGTTCAAATTTTGAATGATTCATGTAGAACTTTTAAATATTACTCTCTCGGTTTACAAATGGTTTGGTATTAAAAAATAGTGTAATTTTTAAGAAAAAAGTAAGAAAAGTGAGTCAAGTGATGGTACTCCTCAATATTATATATATATATAGGGGCTACTCCAATAGCAACCTCCTTATGATGAAAACTAAAAACTAAAATAATTTTTTTTAAATCATGTCAAAACATAGCACATATAGTATGCAAATTGATCGTTACGAGATGGAAAAAAATATAGTGAAGTCGGATTTCAAAATAAGTTCACCGATTAACGGGAAAAATCAAATCAAAAACAGAGGGGAAAAGTCGGAATTATGTGTACGAGGAGAAAAGCTGTAATTATTTGTACGAAGGAGCATATTAATCCTGTGTACTACATTAGGGGGCCCTTAGATTAGATTGATCTAAGGGCTGAGATTAGTTTCTAGTTTTTATTTTAATTTTAGTTTCTATTCGATTATTTGTCTGTATATATATATATATAACTAGTGTAGTGGAAAAGATAGTGGATATAAGGGAGTAGTTAATTTCTATATAATAAAATTTTACAATTTTGAGTAACTTTGAAACTGTATAGAATTGAGACGGAGAGAGTGGGAAATATGCACTGATTACAAAATTCAAAAATTTATCATTTGTAATTGTGTTTTTAGATAACTAAATAAAATAATAAATTTAATAAATATTTTATTTTGATATTTATCATACAACTATAAAAAAACAAACAAAAAAGTTATTTCTTTATTTTTAAACCTTACAAAGAATATGAACAAAAAAAATAATAGACAATAGAAAAATTACTTGATTGAAGAATATTAGGTAAAGAAATTTCTAAGAAATTTCGTAGAAAATTCTAATGTTTTATATACCAGGGCCTATATAAATTAAGGGTGTTGCACATACTCCATAATCCCTAATTCCTTGACGGCCGCCCCAATGTTACCATATTCCACAACTTCAAAATTGAGTATATGACCAACCAATTGAGCTGCAAAGATGGTGAGGAGAGGGCATCTGGGGAAGACATCAGGGTCTTTGTGCTAAAGGTACAACTAATTTCTAATAAATAAGATTTTGATTTAACTTTTTATTATAGGTTGCCACTTTTAATCCTTAAATTTTTTCATATGTGTAGCTTTATCACGGATTGTTCATTATACATCAAAGATCTAGGTAGGTATACATACTAATTCTCTTTTTGATTCTTTTATATTGACTTTTATTTATTTTTATTAAAATAGTGTAATGTTTTGCACAGGGGGTGATAGGAAAGGTCACTCTATCTGATTATTCCATGTCCCTCAGATTTCTTGCATTGGTGGCCTTAGCAGTTGCGACTAAAGGGAGTTCTGCATAATCTTGCCCCAAAACTAGAAAAAGTCCCCCACTGTAGCAAAACTCGTATTAGGTCATCTGATTCGAATGAGGGTGTCATCTGATTATCCAAGGAGGTCAGTAGTCATCCTCTTTATCACTGTCCTTGTTGTACTAATTTTTTTAATTATCTATTATCTTTTAAATTCAAGCAATGTAATCGTAGTAACCCGTTTCCAAATAATAGATAAATTAGTATCATGTTAATTATTATTAATCAAATATTGTTAAATTTGTGAGGATCTATATGCAGATATCTTAAATTGATAATATTTGTTATCTCTTGTATACATTACTCAAAACAACAACAAAGAAGAGTTTATTTCATTCACTTTTATATAAATTAGATAGCCATAACATCTTTTTATTGATTATTAACTATAAATTAAATTCTGAAAATTGAAATAAGTAACAATTACTTTACGTAGACAAAAAGTTTTAAATAATATCTATCCAACATTGCCTATCAAGCAAAGTCTATATAATATGTAATATATCAAATGTATAATAATTTCAAACTAATTTTACTTTACTTATAAGTATTGTTTTGTATGTCGTTTAAAAAGCCTAGCACGTGTGGAGATAAATTTAAAATAAATTTAGTTGGCCAACAATTATCCAAAACAAAAATAAACTCCAACGAACCCAAAATTTAATCTATAAAATAAATTGCTAATCCACAATTAAATTCAAATGTAAACAAAAACAATATGTAATCACAAAGAAATGCTTTTAATGAAAAGAAAAGGAGAAAAAATGATAAGTAGTGCACCAATCACATCTAATTATGTAAAAAAAAGATTAGAAAAATAAAATTATTATCATTATATAGGGATAAAAAAATATAAATGAATTTGAGAATCTCTTTATCACATTTTCAATTATAATATAATAGGTAATTAAGGTTGTAGGCCATGTGAAAATCCTTTCACAGGAGAGTATAAAAATCATCTATGTCATTGTGAAATACTGATGAAAATGCCTATGTCTATAGCATTCTTGGAAAACTCTACTTTTTCTTGATTGACCAATTTTTTATTTATTTTTTTGCCAAATTTATAACAAATTTCATTAATAACATGAAAAAAACTCAATCGGTACAAAACCCCTAATTGATCATGCAACCAGGCTGAAAAATAAATAGACGAACTAAATAATTAGCCTGTTTAGTTTCCGGATTGCTTAACTAACTGAATAAAAATATTCTGAAAATTAAAAATGAAGATAATGGTTTCTCGAGCGATCAGCCTAGCATCTCCACCGAAAACAGTAGTTTCACAATTGACCCTCACATTAATTCCATGGATAGTACAATGTTCAGGAGGACTCAATTAGCAAAAACTGAGAGGGCCTTCGTGTTATGAACAAAAATATTTTGTGAGAGGTGAGCACATGCGATTTTCACTACCGTATCAAAAGCACCCCAACTATCTACCTGTCGGACACCAGCTATAAACCTACCGAAAGTGTTGTTGATGCAAGATATCCAGATCTCCCAATATACCGTGAAATCCATTTTCAACACATCGCATAACGCGAGACACATCGCACAAAGTGAGACAATCAGACACATAAATAATAACTCAATTAAACGAAACAAAAAGAACCGAATTTTTGAACAAAATCCGATATTTATTGAAAAGAAAGTTAAAAATAAATGATAAAAATTTTGTATGGATGAAGAGAGAGGATGGAGATAGAGATGAAGATGGGTAGAAAGGGTGAAGAAGGAGGTGTGATGATTAGGGTTAAAGAAAGGCGGGGCGGCCGACTCTCATCGAGAGAGAGGGAGAATTGATTGACCAATTTTTTTAATACTCTTTTTGACATATAATTCAAAACACTCTTTAGCCTTTTCGGGTTTTTGCATCTTCAAATGCCTTAATTAATAAAAAGAACTTAGGTGTGTGTAATGTACATAATTATAAAAATAAAAATAACATACAACAAACTTCTTGGTAACTTCTACAGCCCATTCGAATTATGTGGCAAGAATGGTAATATACGTGTATGCCCCAACTGCCCATTTTGAACGAATAGTCGCATTTAATATCTTTACTGTTGTATCATTGTGTATACTATAAAATTAATTTTAATATAGTCAGTCGTAAACACAAAAGCTTCATAATTTATGAGCTAATCTTATTCATATTTTTCACATACATTTGAAGTTGAATGAGATTTTATACAATAAACATATATAAATAATTACTGTCCCACTTGGAATTTGATGCGGCATGGTGTTCGTGGTTTCTTTTCCCTAAACTTGTGATCGGAATTTGATCTAGGTCATTTCCATGCCCGGGTCTTTATATTGGTCTTACAAGTGTTTTTGGTAATCTTACGAGTGTTCTGATTACGTGGAGAAGGTAGACCAGGTATTCGTAAAATCACACAAGTTCTTCCACTAAGTCCACGACCACGTCCCATGTCTCTGATTAGCATTTTTCCTTGCATATTACAAAAGTAATTAGAAAATATTCCAAGTAATTAGATATCATTCATACAAGATACTAAACTATAACAAAACAAAGGACATAATTTCCAAGTCAGATAAATCGTCAAAATAATGAAAAATTAATAAAACAAGATCAAAAGCTTTGATAAAATTCTACATGCTCTCATTTCATATCATACGATTAAACTTAGAATCTTAATTAGTATTTATAAAGGACAACTCATAGCGAACTAACAACATTAAACCATATCAAATAAAGAAGTAAATAAACTCCCCCCTCTCTAGCTCTTACGCAAACATAGGTTATACATAATCGAAACTTGATGTACATGACACAAATAACAATACAACTTACTAATTGTATAATTTACATATTTTTATTCATATTAAATCATTTTTCTACATCATTATTTCAAAATGAAAGCATTTGTCATCACAAAAGATAAACATAGAAAATGACAATAACAACTAATGAAGCTCAAAAAACTCAAACCTTTGAAGAACATATAACTGTGAGATTTAACTCTTACTAAGTTCATCAAAAATTTAAAAATATAGATGAAGAACACAATTCGGTTATTAGTTACTATAAGAGCCACATTTATTCTCTCCTTCTCCATCATACTTATACATATATTTTTATAAAATGATACACCATACACATAAAAATCCATATGAACAACACAATTGAAACAAATTAACAAATAGTTAATGTTAAACATGTTGATTTAAGACAGCCACATTCTTCTCTCTATATATCACACTCATACCTATAATAATAATATATATATAATATATACATGCATATATATGTATAAAGAGGAACAAAAGATATACATATAAAGAACACAAAAAATAAATGAAATAGTAGCAAATATAGGTTAATTAGGATAACGCACTAATGTTTTATATAGTCTATATGTGGTCTTATCTCTTTCAAATAGTTGTTGATTAAATTAATCCAACTAATAAATTTACAGTTTTAAGACTATATTTTTTCAAATCTAACCTAAATAATTTTTCTAATTTATTTACCCAAAAGTGAATGATTATTAAAGAATACTTATATAGTAATTATTGAATTTTTGTAAAATGGTTTAGAGTTTCATGTAATAAGGGAAAATATAATGGGTTCGTATTAGTTTTCATTCTAGGAAAATAACGACATCATATTTACTATATACACCCTTTTTATCATGTATGCAACTCATGACAGATACTTAATTATTTAATAATGAATAGGAAAGTAGTGTGTTGGTTCAATTAAATGGCGGGTCGTATTTCTAAGCATTGCATGTTTATTTATATGCATTTGTATACTTATTTTTTATTTAATTATTAACATATTTAAATTTTGTATAAATTAGTTGTACTTTCTATATATTTACATGTTTACTTAGATGTACTTATATACTTATTTCCTATTTTACTAACTTACTTTAATATTACACATTAATAGAATATTAATGGGATATACATATTTATAATTAAACGAATACAAAACTAGTATATTCTCATTATTGGTTTTCTTGAGCTTTCTAGGACTTACTTAGAGTTTCTCATGTTAGCTTTAATGTTGATATATCATAGAAATCCTTTAGAAAATTACTCCATTCACCACTTGATTAACAAAAAAGAGAGTCTTCTTAACTGTTAGTGGATTTCCCTTCAAAGTATTAGTTATTATGGTAAGATAACATGTATGGTTCTTGGTATCCATATTCCACAATCTTTCAAAAATCTTGAGATTCTTACAATACCGAAATCGATTTTCTTGTGTGTCTCCATGCCGACGCACATTAACAACTTAAATTTTTTATTAGCTCTAATCTCATTAATAACAATGGCTCTCGTGCATAAAAATCTATATGATCATGTAAATGTATTTGTTACATATGTAAACAAGAATGCTTGAACTATCTAACACATGGTGGCCCTCGCTATCAGCCAAAAGTAATTAGGAGTCTATAAGGCTTATGTAATCCTCAAAAAAGTAATTAGGTAATGGGAAAGGATTTTTCTTAGTGAATAGTGAATTGTAAATTGTGTATGTGATTATATGTATGCAGTAAACACACATGACACAACAAAAGGAACCAAAGAAAAAAAATATATTTGTACATGTTTCACGCGAATAGTTTAATAGATTAATTAGTCACTAATTACTATATTGAAACAGGCATAAAAAACCTACTGTTCCATTTATTTCTCTGACACTAATTTTTTTCGTTCATGTACTAGCCATTTGATCAGTTTTCTGCTCAATCCTCTAACTTTAGATCAAGCATGTCATTAAGCTACAAGTGCTTATACTTTGTCCTTTGTCTAATGTTTTCTGCTCTTCATTTCCAGATATTTCCATCCGATGTGTACATTAGTGGAATTGTTGATGCTGCAAAGTCGTTCAGGTATATCTTGCAAATTTTCATCAGAGCTGGTCTGTACATTAATGATAACAATCAGATATGCATTAACATTCATTATAGGTTAGAAATTTACCATGTGATCATACAGTTTTAAAGAATCACATGAAGTCTCATCTAAGCATTCTTTATAATGTTTATTGGAATTATCTGATTAATTATCTGTATAAGCTATATATGCCCTGCTTATTATGAACTTCTTCAGTTACTTCATACTTTTGAGCTAACCATTGGCCAGGAGTGCCATGAAACTATCAAGGCAAATTTATTAATAATCAAAAGCAGTTACGCAGTAAGATCTTAGATAAGGTTCCTCTTAAATCTTAATAGTGCAACTTTATGGGAAGTAAATTTTTTTTTCCAGGACTATATGCTCACCTCTGCCTTTGCTAGAGACGAGGTCTCCGGTGGAGCATACTAAGGCGAGTTGTGGTGAAATTGGCAAATAAATCAAGGTCAGAACTTTTCATAATTGAAATCCATATAACAACATGCACTCGCTTTCTTGTAAGATGTATACTTATTTGTAACTATGAGCTCTCTTAGCAGGCAAAGATTTATGTTGCAAATTTATTAACCAATCTAAGTTAGAATAACATTGTTATAAGCCCTCACTTCTCTAAGCAAAGAGTATTGATCTCAGATCTTTATTTTAAGTAAGTTAGAGAAGTCACCTTTTTGTATACGAACACGAAAATAAACGCTCAAATTCAGTCTAGGTTTTGGGTTTACTTTTGGGTACATGACATGAAACGAAAATACACGAATAGTTAAATAATTAAATAAATATTTCAAAATTTTATAAATACATATTGGGTATAGAAGTTTTAATAAAACAAAATAAAAAATAGTTTCAAATTTGAGTTCAACAAAATTTGACTACACTTGACTCATTATAACTTAATGACTTGAGACTCAACTAGTAAAACTTTAACCGAAAAGTTTGGTAATTAAATATTTTATTTATATATATTTTATTGAAAGTTACATGAACCACAACACAAAAAGTACACGAACACAAGACGACACAACACGAATCCATGGGTCGTGTTTGGGTTGCAGAATGTGGTGCAACTTAAGTACTTATTACTCCTGTTTTACCGAGTGCTTAAATTTCCTCATATTGTATCCTTTTATACATCATTTGGTTGAAAGTGTCTCTTCTGTTTATAACATGTTGCATAAAAGAACAGCTAGTATTTCAGAGTTTCCAAGATTTAAAAATGGATCTTCTTATAAATAGGCACTCCATTGAGTATATAGAAAGAGATGATTCCATAGTGGCTCATGGTTGGCGGAGTTGATGCTTTCATAAAAGTACATCAAAGCTGGCCATTACATCGTTCTCCACTGAAGCTAGTATCCCTCAAGAAATCTAGTCCACATTCGAAAGAAATTTCTTTGAGCATTCTTTGCGAAGTTGAGGTGAGTTACGTATGGACTAAGTTCCTTATTTATTGCATTCACAGCATTCATATTTATAAATGTATGAATCGATATAATTATTAGTAATTTTTGTGTTAAGTAGTGAAATGATGTCAAAATGTGGTAGAAATGTAGAATGTATGAATGTTCTCTATATGTTGTCGGAACACACAAAATTAGCCTTGGGAATTGCAATATCCTAATTTTACGAAGGCAGGTATCCTTTGTAAAATTAATCTAATTTATAATTCTTATAAATTATTTGGTAGATTATAGAAGATTCTAGTCAGAAGTAATGCAAGCACAATTCAAGTAATCAGTATAAGCAATGAAAAGTTTCTTGATCTTATTCATGAACCATATTAATGATGTAAACTAGCTAATAGTCTTCTTAAGTCTTGCTATATAAACTTGAGATATATCAGTTGTATTAAAGTGAATAAGTGATAATATATAAATTAAATCATTTTGCCTTCTTTATCAATACTGATTCCAAAAAATTTAGTATCAGAGCCAAAACATTAATCCAGACCCCAAAATAATCAAAATTCATAAACCCTTCATTATATCAATGGCAGCTTCTAATGAAGGATTATTCAACTATGCACAAAGCAATATTCCATTTTCAATGATGAAAGCTATGATTTTGGAGCATCCAGCTGAAAACATTGTTCATCTCTCATGATTTATGGATTTAGTAGAAGATAACTACGAAGCTGGTGTTACGCAGGAAGAGATAGCATCCTGGTCAGTGGCTAGGCATGATGAATTAAAAATAAAAAGAAAAAAGATGCAAGAGCTTTGCACTGTATTCAATAAGGAGTTAGCAAAGCAATCTTTCCCCGTATTATGGGAGCAAAAACATCAAAAGAATCATGGGATCTTTTGCAAAATCAGTTTTCAAGGTTACGAAGCACTAATTTCAGTAAAATTCTAAGTATTCTGGAATTCTT
>NW_027421894.1:0-138708 GCF_009905375.1 Apium graveolens | reverse complement strand
CTCCATTGAGAAAAGCACTTTTCACAATCCATTTGAAAGACAGTAAACTTTTGTGAGCAGCATAAGCCAAAAATATCTCTTATGGCTTCTAACCTAGCAACTGGGCGCAAATGTTTCATCAATAATCAATTCCCTCCTGTTGAGAATATCCTTTTGCAACCAGCCTGCCTATTCCTTGTAATTATGCCATCACTGTCAGTTTGTTTCTGAATACCCACTTTGACCAACAACAGATCTATTCTTGGTCTTGGGTACTAGGGTCCAGACTTTTTTTTCTTTCAATTCATTCAACTCTTCCTGCATTGCTTGCACCCAAGCGCATCTTGAGAGAGCTTCTTCCACTTTCTTTGGCTCAATCTGAGAGAGAAAGAATGGTAAAGGACACTCATTTGAAGTACCTGTTCTAGTTCTGACACCTGCATCAGGATTTCCAATTATCAAATCAGGTGTATGTGATTTTGTCCACTTTCTTGTAGATGGAAGATTTTCTCTAGAACTGGATGCTCCCCCATGATCCATGCTATCTTCATTTTCATTTTCTGATGCTCCCCCTGAAACTATGCTCTCTGAGTTGGATTCTTCAGTATTTAGATTTTCAGCACTATCAGAACTTGGCTTATCAGAACTTGACGAATCAGAACTTGAAGAGCCACATGCATATTCGGATATTTCTTGAGATGTGGTAGGATCTTGAGTATGCTCCCCCTGCATAGGTGCATCTTCCTTTAACGTAGTCACCACAGTTTCAATAACATCAGAGTTTAATCCATCAGAGTTTGCAGTATCAGGACTTAGACTGTCAGGATTTTCAGTATCAGAATATGAGTCTTCATTTTCAAATCTCAGCTGATCATGGTCAACGAAATCTTTAAGACCAGTGATCTTCTTGTCATCAAAAGAGACATTGATAGATTCCATGACCACTTTTGTTCTCAAATTTATAGACTCTGAAGGCTTTTGTGGAAAGTGGATATCCAACAAAGATTCCTTCATCAGCTTTTAGATCAAACTTTGATAGCTGTTCAGGATGAGTCTTGAGAACAAAACACTTGCATCCAAATACATGAAAATATTTCAGATTTGGCTTCTTTTTCTTCACCATCTCATATGGTGTTTTTCCATGCTTGTTAATGAGTGTTGCATTTTGAGTAAAACAAGCAGTCTGCACAGCTTCAGCCCAGAAATATGGTTGGAAGCTTTGCTTCTTCAAGCATTGTACGTGCAGCTTCAATGAGAGTTCTATTCTTCCTTTCAACAACTCCATTTTGCTGTGGAGTTCCAGGAGCAGAAAATTCCTGCTTTATTCCATGGCTTTTGCAGAACTCTTCCATTATCAAATTCTTGAACTCAGTGCCATTATCACTCCTTAAAATTTTCACAGAATCTTTGACCATTTTATCCAGCTGTTGACATGATCAATCAAGATAGATGCAGTTTCACTTTTTGTGTGCAAGAAATACACCCATGTGTATCTGGTGAACTCATCCACTATGACCAACGCATACTTCTTCTTTGCAATAGACATGACATTTACTGGACCAAATAAATCAACATGTATAAGATGATAAGGCTCAAGAATTGATGAATCAGTCTTGCTCTTGAATGAAGATTTTCTTTGTTTGGCTTTCTGACATGAATCACAAATTCCATCAGGAGCAAATACTGTGTTTGGCATTCCTCTCACAAGATCTTTCTTGACCAGTTCATTTATATTGTTGAAATTTAAATGAGAGAGTTTCTTATGCCAATTCCAGCTTTCTTCAATTGATGCTCTACTTAACAGACAGATTGTAGAGCCATCAGTACTTGTTGAAAGCTTAGCTTCATAAATGTTACCACGTATGTATCCTTTCAGAACAACTTTGCCTTTAGATTTACTCACAACTTCACAGTGTTCTTCAAAGAAATCAACATGATAACCTCTGTCACAGATTTGACTTATACTCAGTAGGTTGTGTTTAAGTCCTGAGACCAGAGCTACTTGTTTAATTATGACATTTCCAAGATTGATATTGCCATATCCCAATGTTTTTCCAATGTTGCCATCTCCATAAGAAACACTTGGGCCAGCTTTCTCCACAAAGTCTGATAGCAGGGCCTTATTTCCAGTCATATGTCCTGAACATCCACTGTCCAGAACTAGAATATTTTTCCTGTTGCCCTGCAATCACAAAGACCACTAATTATTAGTTTTAAGGACCCAGACTTGCTTGGATCCTTTGGCCTTATTAAGTTTGTTAACATTTGCAGCGGATTTAGCATCAGAGTTTATGTTAACATTTTTCTTATCAGAATTTACATTATCAGACTTTGAATCAGAATTTACACTAGAAGGAACAATGGAAACTTTCTTCAAAGAAGGTTTTATTTGATAATAATCATAGTACAAACTATGATATTCCTTACAAGTATAAATGGAATGCCATAAACTACCACAATGAAAACAAGGATTTTGTGGTTTGTATCTAACAGACTGACTCTTAACTCCTGATTTTGAAGGTAAGGAGTTAATATTCTTATTTTTCCTGCAAAAAGAAGCCAGATGGTTAGAACTTCCACAGTTATGACATGTTTTCCTAGGAGCATCAGGAACAGGTTTATAATCATTGCTTTTATTCACTACCTTCCTTTCCATTCCTATTTTTCCTAGGTGATTTTACCTTGTTTGCATTCTTGACATCTTTCAGCTTATGCTTAAGCTGCTTCTTTGTCATTAAGCCTATGTTTACTTCAGCTGTCTTTTCCTGTTTTAGTTTGTCAGAAGTTAATTCCTCTTTAACTTCTGATTTCTCATTATCAGACTTTACAGTTACAAACTTAACAGGTTTTAACTTTGGCTTTTGCTTAACAACAGGCTTAATTTCTTCAGTTCCTTTATCATTCTTATTCTCTCCATAACCTAAGCCCTCTTTCCAATTTTCACTACTTAGCAAATTTTGAGTTGTTCTGCCGGAGTTAGTCCAAGTCCTGATTATCTCTCTTTCCTTTTCTAACTCAGTTTTTAGAGATTCATTCATCTTTAGCACTTCATCCCTTACATAAAAAGCATCATCTCTATCCTTCTGAGTTTGATGGAACATGACTAACTCTTTTTCTAAGAAATCATTCCTTTTCTTAAATGCAAGATTTTCAGAAGTTAATCTTTCACATGTTAAAGTTTGGTCTCTATAGCTGACAAACATGGTTTTAAGATATCTTCTCAACTCATTAATATCATCAGTATGAAAAGCATAAGTAGTCTGAGGTACCTTTGTTTCAGCAGCTTCAGAACTGCTCTCAGCACTTTCTTTATCAGCATTTGCCATCAATGCATAGTTCTCCTCACTTTCAGAATCTGAAGTGTCTGTCCAGCTTTTCTGCTTTGTGACAAGAGCCTTGCCTCTGTCATCCTTTACCTTCTTGCAGTCAGGAGATATGTGGCCTTTCTCACCACAATTATAGCATTTAACATTGGTGTAATCTTCTCTGTCAGACTTTCCTCCTCTGCCTTCAGATCTTCTGAAATTCTTCTTATCAGAACTTATGCCTTTCCTGGAAAACTTCTTTCCCTTCCTGAACTTCCTGTATGCAATCTTTGTGATTCCTTTCACCATAAGAGCACACAGCTTCATCATCTCCTCATCAGCATCAGTCTCAGGCAAGCTTTCAGAATCTGAGTCATCATCACTCTCAGAACTTGATGACTCAGTATCAGACTTTATGAAAAGAGCTTTACCCTTGTCTTTCTTTGAGGAAGCTGCTTTGAGGAATTCTTCTTCAGCCTTAAGAGCAACTGTCTTTGACTTTCCTCCTTTCCTCTTGCTTCTTTGTTCCATCTCCAGCTCATGAGTCTTGAGCATTCCATAGATTTCGTCAAGAGTTGTTTCATCAAGATTGTAGTTGTCTCTTATTGTCGTTGCCTTCAAATCCCAGCATTCAGGAAGAGCTAACAGGAACTTAAGGTTTGAATCTTCAAGATCATACTCTTTATCAACCAATGACAAATCATTCAAAAGTTTGACAAATCTATCATATAAATCATTCAATGACTCATTAGTCTTTGAGTCAAAGTGTTCATACTCTTGAGTGAGTATTGTCTTCCTGTTCTTCTTAATTGTGTCAGTTCCCTGACACCTTGTTTCCAGAGCATCCCATATCTCCTTAGCAGTCTTGCAGTTGATTACCCTGTTTGACATTACATTATCAATGGCACTATGCAGTAAGTGTCGTACCTTAGCATCCTTAGCAATTGATGCTATGTCCTCAGCAGTATAATCACTTTTCTCCTTTGGTACGGTCATTGATGCTTCACCTGCAACTGCAACTCCGAGTTTGGTTGGTTTGTGAGGACCTTCCTTGATTCTATCCAGGTATTCTGGATCTGTTGCTTCGAGGAACATGGTCATCCTTACCTTCCATATGGGATATTCAGATGGTCTCAGTATGGGGACTCTGATGGTCTCATACCGACTCTGAATTTGTGTCTTTGGTAGTTCCTCAGTTGTGGTAGGCTTAGTTGGAGTTTCTGTGTCCGACATGATTGTGTTTGGATCTTTAATTGTATGTAAGTTAATAGATAGGCTCTGATACCAATTGTTAGGTCACACACACACTGTAGAGGGGGTGAATACAGTGTATAGTACACTCAAATCGAACTTTAAGAACTTAATTAACAGAAATCAAACTTTATTGAAACAATAAACTCTGTTACAGTATGGAACTGTTACCTCTCAGTGATGAACAAATATCACGAGAGCTGCTAGGGTTACAATGAATAATCTTTTCTAATAATGATAACACTTATAGTGTAAACCCTATGTCTGTGTTTATATACTACACAGTTACAAGATAATCGCTAATTGATATGGAATATAATTCTGCTTCCTAAAATATATCAATCAGATATCTTTTCTTCCAAGTATTCCATTCTTCACAGAATTCCTTCTTCATGCATATCTCTTCTTATGTTTATCTCAATCTTCTTTCCTTTAATCAGCTACTGTCCTTATCTGATTGTCCTTCAGCACTTAAGTTTTGATATCTATCTTCTGATGATTATCTCCTGATAATATAAGTACTGATATCCTTAAGTCCTGACTTCCAGTATAAGTACTGATCAACAGTTAAGTACTGATTTATCCTGTTCACGTAAGATCTGAAAGCTAAACATAAAACATATTAACCATGACATTATCAAATATATCTAACATATTTTATCATTATTTATATAAATTCTCTAATTTATTAAATATGATTAATTAATTAATCACATTTATTCTACATCGTGAGGGATACTTCTCAGCATATCGCGACTATCCGGATAATATGAATTCACTGCTTAGAATACCAAGAACTTATTCAGTGAATAGTTACCGTACAATAAACTCCTTCTACCCTACAATGTCCCGATTAAATACAAGGCATGGATCTCATGACAAGCCTATCTAATTTAATCACTTGCTTACCATTTACTATGCTTAGTTCTATGCAAATCAGAAACTCCTTTCTAATTTCATTCACCCTGGCCAGAGATTCCTGAACTAGCATAAGTGGATCAGCCTTGAACATTCGCTTCCTTCACTGGAAGGGGTAGATCCTTTATTGATCATACACTATCTTCGTGTACAAATTTCTATACCCAGTAGAGCCCTAATAATTGTCCCTGGAGACTAAGAACTAAACCAAAGCATAGTTCAGTGTACACAAGATGACTATGATGACCTCAAGTCTAAGGATACTTGTACAACTATCACTATATGAACAACTGCTGACACGTGAGTGAACTCCATCAGTTGTTCAGCTGTGCGAGTCATGTTCAGTGAACTTATTCTATAATAAGCACCTACATACTAGCTATAGTGTCACCACACAAATATCTATGAGAACAGACATCCTTCAAAATGAAGCAAGCATAGTGTGTACCGATCTTTGTGGATTATTAATTACCAGTTAGTAATCCTATGACCAGGAACTATTTAAGTTTAGAGTTATCATCTTTTAGGTCTCACTATTATGATCTCATCATAATCCATAAAAAGCTTTACTCTAAACTATGGTATATCTTATTTAAACACTTAAATAGATAAAGCCCGTAATAAAAACAAAACTAGTCTTTTATTGATATCAATGAAATCAAAACAGATTACACAGGAAGTTATTCCTAAATCCTAATACATGATTGGACTTAGGACATATTCCTTTCAATCTCCCACTTGTACTAAAGCCAATCACTCTGGTATCTAATACCCATCTTGTCTTTATGATGATCAAAGTGACTTTCAGAAAGTAGCTTTGTGAGTGGGTCTGCTATGTTTTTTATGTGTGTCAACTCTATTTCAATACAGTATAAGAAATGTTACCGCGCTCCCACTAACCCTTTTGTAGACGCATGGTTCATCTACATTTTTGATAAAATCAAACTCTTTGATTGTCTCATCAAAACCGATGTTCCATCTACGAGAAGCTTGCTTTAAACCACATATGGTTCGCAGCAGCTTACACACTAGGTTATCATTTCCCTTGGAAAGAAAACCATCTGGCTATTTGCCAGATCTCATAGTCGTAGTAAGCAGCAATCGCAAGCAAAATCCGAACTGATTATAACAGGGCTACAGGTAAAAGGCTTCATCAAAGTCAATCCATTGCCTTTGTTTGAATTCTTTTGCCACAAGCCTGGCCTTATAGGTCTCTACCTGGCCATCTGTTCTAATCATTCTTTTGTATCCCGTATACATAGATTTCATTCCGGATTTCATGGCACTATGCCATTTCTCTGAGTCAACACTACTCATAGCCTCATTATAGGTCACAGGGTCATCATCATAAATGATCGACAACTCATTGTCATTCTCAATGACAAGGCCATATTACCTCTCAGGTTGGCGAGACACTCTCCCTGACCTACGAATGGGCTGTTCCACAGAAGGTTGTTCAGTCAGAACAGGTGTTTCCACTTGATCCGTAGTAGTTTGTGCTTCTTGAACTTCATCAAGTTCAATTTTTGCTCCCACTGTTTCCTTCAAGGATAAACTCCTTTTCCAAGAAGGTAGCATGTCTGGAGACAAACACCCGATGATCGGTGTAAAAGTAATACCCTAAAGTCTCTTTAGGATATCCTACAAAACTACATTTTACAGATCGATATTCCAGCTTATCTGGGTCAACTTCCTTGACATAAGCTGGACATCCCCAAACCTTAACGTGTTTAAGACTCGGTTTCCTTTCTTTCCATATCTCATACAGAGTTTGAGGAACAGATTTGGAAAGCACCTTATTCAGTAAATATGCTGAGGTTTCCAATGGATAACCCCATAGGAATACTGGAAGATTTGCATAGCTCATCATGGACCGAACTATGTCTAACAAAGTTCGATTTCTCCTTTCAGATACCAATCTGGAGGCGTCCACTGGGAGACTATACCATTTACTTTGAGATAATCCAGAAACTCTCCATTCAAGTATTCACCACCCTCGATCTAATCGAAGAATTATAATACTATGTTTGGTTTGTTTCTCCACTTCATACTTATACACTTTGAACTTTTCAAAGGCTTCAGACTTGTGTTTCATCAAACACATATTCGAATATAGATCTATCATCTATGAAAGTAATGAAGTATGAAAATCCACCCATGGCTTGCGTAGACATTGGTCCACATACATCTGTGTGTACCATTCCTAGCAAATTTGCAGCCCTCTCTCCATGTCTACTAAATGGAGACTGCAGTGCCACTATAAAGTGAGATTTTCATCATCCCTTTTCTTTTATTAGTTTGTTCAATCTGAAATAATTTATGTCACATACATACATACCATTATTTAAAGTACCACGTCCATAAAGAATATTATCTCTAAGAATAGAACATTTATTATTCTCAATAATAAATGAAAATCCAGCCAAGTCTAACATGGGAATAATATTCCTCACAATCGAGGGAACAAAATAACAATTATTTAAAACAATAGTCTTGCCCGTAGGCATATGTAAATGAAATGATTCCACTTCTACAGTAGCAACTCTTGCTCCATTTCCCATCAGTAGAATCACCTCATCTTCCTCAAGAGTCCTACTTCTCCTTAGTCCCTGCAACAAATTGCAGATATGAGAACCACAGGTGGTATCTAATACCCAAGTAGAAATTTGATTTAATGACATATTCACTTTTATCATGAACATACCTGAATCAGAAGCGACAGTCTCACTACCCTTCTTCTTCTTCAATTCTGCAAGGTAAACCTTGCCGTTCCTCTTCCAGTGCCCCACCTTGTTACAGTGAAAGCAAACAACTTTGCTCTTGGGGTCTTCAGCTTTTGGTGGAACCGGCGTTTTCTCACCTACTTTCTTCTTCTTGGAAGGGTTCCTCTTCCTTTTCTTAGGATTGGAACCTTCACCAATTAGAAGAACAGAACTCTTCTTAGGGGGAAAATTCGATTCCGCAGTCTTCAACATGTTGTGGAGTTCAGGCAGGCTGGCATCCAACTTATTCATGTGAAAGTTCACAACAAACTGCGAGAATGAACTCGGAAGTGATTGCAAGACCAGGTCTTGGCTTAGCTCCCCATCCATGGCAAAACCAAGTTGTCCAAGACGTTCAATCAAATTGATCATCTTAAGTACATGGTCATTCACAGATGATCCCTCAGACATCCTACAACCGAACAACTCCTTCGATATCTCATATCGAGTTGTCCTCCCTGCCACATCATACAACTCTTGTAGATGCATGAGGATAGTGTGAGCATCCATATGCTCATGTTGCTTCTGTAGCTCAATGTTCATGGAAACTAGCATGATGCATTGAACAACATTTGCATCATCTATCCACTTACAATACACAACATATTCATCATTATGCACATCGCTAACAGGTTCAGTAGGCTTAGGTGAGTTAATCATGTATTCCAGCTTCTCAATCCTGAGAACAATTCTCAAGTTTCGAAGCCAGTCAGCATAATTAGGACCAGTCAACTTGTGAGCATCTAGTATGCTCCTGAGTGATAGTGCAGAAGACATAATATAGTAAATCTGTAAATGATAAACACATAACAACACTCAGCAAATATTCAATTTCACTTTAAAACACTATATGAATCGGGTCTTTATTCATAAGTGGCTCCCACTAGTTTATCTAATTTATTCAACCCCCTACGTGAAAAATTAAGCATTCATAATGCTAGTGGGAATAGGGATCCTACATTCCATTACACAACCCCGGCTGTAGCACGAACCGCCATGTAATGTTCAATAGGCAGACAACTCTTGTCAATTACATCTTATGTTATTCCCTAATCAAACTTTAGCCTCTTGAATAATTGAGTCTCGGCTGTGGCACGACAAACTCAATATTCTAAGTCAAGTCTAACCCAATATTCCGTACAATTGAATCAGTCTCCAACGGCCCACGGCTGTGGCACGTACCGACCTTTAGATTCTAATTCAACGTACACATCTCTATGTAATAGACAAGTATTTTTTATTTCGAAATCAAAGCCCTCGGCTGTAGCACAAACTGACAATGATTCAAAAATAAGAACTACTTTCTATCATGTTGGAAGGCTATGACCGACACAAGCCCATTGTGTCATTAGCCAATTACTACTTGATATTATTTAATTTTAGAGGGATTATATTACGTTACAATCATAATCATATTATAAAGAGATTCTTCCTTTTAAATTAAATATTTCAAATCAATAATCAATAATCAGATGATTCCCAGATCGGTGGAGCATTGTCAAGAGGCATCACTTAATAACCCTTTCTTACAGATAGAAATCTGTTGTTGACAGAATCATCCTTTCTCTCATATCGAAAATTCATATTCAATTACGTGTTTCATAAACACAAGAATCTCATGATTGTATTCATAATATTATTATTAAGGTTATGAAACACTTTCACTATACTAGGTTGTCTAACAAACGCCTTATATTCATTTAAGTTCACCTAAATCTATCATCGCATGATAAACTAAGAATATATCACATATATAAACATGAATAAACATCAAGGTAGACATTTTACATCATCTAGCATATTAGTCTAAGCATTATACATCTCTATGTATCACATGAAGCATTTAAAAGCAGTTAAAATAGTTAAAAACAGCTTTAAAACACTTTCGGAAATATAAACAGTTCAAAACTTTTATATAAACTAAAATTTGATCACTCCATTAGATCCGTCTCAAAAAAACGAATCCAACGATATATTGCACGCCTAAAACGGAGTTACGAAACTCCCAAAAAATAAAATTTAAAAATAACAGACGGGCTGTAACGCATTACAGGAACGCGTTACAAGCCCTGTAACACATTCCGGTGATGCGTTTCAACCCTTTTAACCAATTAAAAGGTGTAACGCATTCCGTGAATGCGCCACAGGGTGTAACGCATTCCCGGAATGCGTGACACACCCCCGCGCGCGCGTGTGCCACACGCGCCTGCAGCAGCGCCGCCTGACAGCTTTTCTCGAACTCCGTGCCTGTCTTTTCTTTCTCTGTGCATCACAGACAGCATTCAATAGTAGATAACAGATGTACAGTAACAGACAAGCAGCAGAAGCTTAATATATATATACTTACTTACAATTCATATATATATATCTTTATTTAATTACGAATTTTAATTGCAACAACTTCAAAAATTCATAATAAAAAATCTATACATCATAAAATTATGAAAAAAAATACCCAGACGATCTACAACACTTGTAGAATCCAGATCAATATTCAAAATTATTCTGAGAAACGATTTCTCATCAGACAAAATTAATCCATGATATAACTTGTAAAAATCATAATTAATTCATACAAGCACATAACATTCTGAAATTTTTACCACAAATCTATATGCATACAACCTAAGCTCTGATACCAATGTTGGATTTTAATCGCAGCGGAGGTATGGTAAAACACTTTTACACATATAAAATCCAAATAAAAGCATATAAATTGTGGTAAAAACATAGGGATCGATTACTAACCTTTAATATGCAATCCAAGAGCAACGATCGGAGATCCTTAGCAGTTGCTCCTCAAACGTGAAGCACTCCACCGGTATCCACCAAGAAAACGACGTTAAGGAGGAGGAGGTGGAGAGAATTAGGTTTTATAAAATTTTGGGGTTAGAATAAAAATAGGGTTTATAATAGTATATTTATAGGCAAAATTTTCAGCTGAAATTTTCCCATAAAATATTATTATTATTAACCCATTTATTATTCTTATTAATAATTAAAACACCTTTTAATTATTAATCCTTTTTCTAAACACTTTACAAATAATTCTCTCTTTTGATTTAATTTCCAAAAAATAAATCCTTTAATTAATAATATTAAGAACTTTTCTTAATTAATTTATAATCAATTAAATCTCATTTAATCAATTATTAAATTTGCCAATTAATTATTTATTTCATAAATAAATAATTATTAGCCATTATTAATTAATTCCTCCACCATTAAATCATTCTCTTTTTATGGTGTGACCCTGTAGGTTCAATATTAAGCCGGTAGTAGAAATAAATAATAATAAAACTATTTTATCATTATTTATATAGATTCTCTAATTTATTAAATATGATTAATTAATTAATCACATTTATTCTACATCGTGAGGGATACTTCTCAGCATATCGCGACTATCCGGATAATATGAATTCACTGCTTAGAATACCAAGAACCTATTCAGTGAATAGTTACCGTACAATAAACTCCTTCTACCCTACAATGTCCCGATTAAATACAAGGCATGGATCTCGTGTCAAGCCTATCTAATTTAATCACTTGCTTACCATTTACTATGCTTAGTTCTATGCAAATCAGAAAATCCTTTCTAATTTCATTCACTCTGGCCAGAGATTCCTGAACTAGCATAAGTGGATCAGCCTTGAACATTCGCTTCCTTCACTGGAAGGGGTAGATCCTTTATTGATCATACACTATCTTCGTGTACAAATTCCTATACCCAGTAGAGCCCTAATAATTGTCCTTGGAGACTAAGAACTAAACCAAAGCATAGTTCAGTGTACACAAGATGACTATGATGACCTCAAGTCTAAGGATACTTGTACAACTATTACTATGTGAACAACTGCTGACACGTGAGTGAACTCCATCAGTTGTTCAGCTGTGCGAGTCATGTTCAGTGAACTTATTCTATAATAAGCACCTACATACTAGCTATAGTGTCACCACACAAATATCTATGAGAACAGACATCCTTCAAAATGAAGCAAGCATAGTATGTACCGATCTTTGCGGATTATTAATTACCAGTTAGTAATCCTATGACTAGGAACTATTTAAGTTTAGAGTTATCATCTTTTAGGTCTCACTATTATGATCTCATCATAATCCATAAAAAGCTTTACTCTAAACTATGGTATATCTTATTTAAACTCTTAAATAGATAAAGCCCGTAATAAAAACAAAACTAGTCTTTCATTAATATCAATGAAATCAAAACAGATTACACAGGAAGTTATTCCTAAATCCTAATACATGATTGGACTTAGGACATATTCCTTTCAGATATAAACTGGATGATCAATAATGAGACAACTAATCAGGCTATCATCACTGGGAGGCTCCATCTTCCATCTCATAAAATTTGTTCCGAAACTCATAAACTAGCTAGGTCTCTATCATGCTGGATTAAGTGGTTTAAATAGGGTGCGCAACCAACTTAGCCTCTTACGCCATCTTTCTGGCCGTTACGGGCCCCTTACGCACGCTCATCCAATTAGCTGATCAATTTTATCTAGTTTTCAAACCACTTATACCTATCTCTTTTCAAAACAGTTCTATCACATCACACCTTCCAAAACCTTTCCAATTTATGCACAATTTAGAGATAGGCATTTTCAGAAGTTACTTTTCCGCAAAACATAAGTTAACAAAACATTTTTAAACATAGGGGATACGTAACTTAAAACGTTCTATTCTAGTACGAAATTTAAATTAACAGTTATTCAATATTACTGAACCATAAAAGATATGGTCAGGGGTATTGCCTCAATACTCTTTAACAACTATTACTGGCTAGCTTTGAACTGACCGGGAAGCTCGGGCTTTCGATTGGAACCTACAGAACCGAAATACCCTAAATTAGACGACCGAATATGCTTGACATTTCCTCACTATTACTCTACCCATATGTTATCAAAACTCGACTCGTAATTATACGCATTATTGTATTACACGTAACAATTAGGGTTCACATCCTCGAAAGTTGGTTCGGTATTCATTTTCGGAAAATACGTATACCCGTCGTTGGAAAATAGGGTAATCGATTATTTATAAAATACCTTGTCCCGACACGTAATTAGGTTTCGTATAATATAACTATATTTTCAATCGATGTTTCTGATAAGTACAGGATACGTTCGCGTATTCCTGAAAATAATTTCTCGAAAATCGGGCAGCGTTTTCTCTATTTATCAGACTATCCCCTCGAAACATAATCGACGTCACAACCAACAATTCTCAAATTTTGAAATCGAAAATTCGATACGCTAAATAACTACTTTCGTTTTGAAAATAATTTTATGAATTAATTTATTTGGTTATATAATGGTAGGACTCAGATTATATCATCACGGTCCACCGTCGGCTCGCCGAGGCTCATCGCCGACGGCGGTAAAATTCGTCGGTGCCCAATTAATTTCGAGATTCCTTACGAATTTTACTGATTAATTACTACTAATTCCCGTACGAAAATAAATAATTAATTTCATGAATACTAATTAAATATTTTTCCTGCAAAAATAATAAAATTCAATCCAAAAATTACCAAGCCAAACAACAGTAACATAATACAGGGAAATACTGATACACGCGCGTATGCGCAGCATAAAAGCACGCCGCCACACCTCGCCAGAATCCGGGAGGTGGTGACAGAACAAGAACACAGACAATGCACACACACACGCATGTCAATCACACACAGATAAATACACATAACTCACGCACATATAATAACACACGCATGACACTATACCCGCACCACACACACCTCGCAAGAGCGGCAAAGGGCGGCGACCGGAAAATACAGCGGCAGGAAGGAACAGAAAACAGGGAAGAGATGGGGAAAAATAAAGAAAAGAAGGAAGTAGAGAGAGGGGAGAGAAAGAGAAGAAAGAATGGAGAGATTTGAGAGAGAATAGAGAATGAGAGAGGAGATCGAAGAGAGAGATGAAGCAGGGAAAGTGTTATTCCCTAACAATACAACAAGAATTACAGAAGGGGGCTTGAATGTAATTCTAGCTTCTTTTTCCAGATTTTAAAACTGTTCTTACTTGATAATATATAAGTGTTTGATTTGCAGAGTGCGGAATAAATGATTTGTGTGAATCAAGACACAAAATAATAAAAACACAAGCTTTTAAAACTTTCTGATGGATTTGAAAGTATCCACCAGATATATATATATATATATATATCGAGTGAGAACCCTATGAAGCTTGAATAACTCACAGCTGCTTACAAGTAGAACAACTAAACTTATAGAGAAATGCTACAGAATACAGCTTGAAAATGTTTCTCTGAGAATGTGTGCGCTTAGTTCGATTGTTGTTCTACTTGCTACACTTGGTTTATATATCACCAAGTTTACATGACAATAAGACAAGATAATAAAAAAACATATCTAGTATAACTCCATGCTACTTCACTACTCTATTCCAGCATCTTTGAATATCTTCATAATAGCATGGAAATGGTAATGCTTCTTTGTTCTTAAATTCTTGCTTAACAGGCTGCCACATTCCTTTTTCAAACACCCAATGCATGTGACTGTGTTGTCACTTTCAACAAATATTTGAATTTGATTATTCGTCGGGTACATGCTTTTCATCCATCGGGTAGCTTTGTTGATCATCTGTAGGGTAGCTTTATTGATCATTCGTCGGGTAGCTATTTGTCACTTGACTACATGTCACTTATGCAGAATTACAAGACATATCATATTTACAATTAATTAACCTATTCTGCATATCTACTAGTAGTCAACATGACTCATATGCTCCAAATAATCTACACAAAGTTGTTTGCAGAAATGTGCTACAATACTTATTATTACATAAGCTACTCACTCGATGGATGTCAAATCATCATCCGTCGGGACTATATTGAATCATCCGTCGGGACTATATTTGATCATCCGTCGAGTGCTACAAAATATACTAAGTTAAATTTACTAAGGTGTTTTGTTTAATTTATTATCAAGTTCACAACATATTCCTAACAATCTCCCCCAATTTATGTATACTGGAATTGTAGCCATAAATTAAGAGAAACTTGATGATAACAAAACATCCAAAAGATATAGAATAGAAATAGTAGTCTTTTACTGAAAATTGAACAATACAAAACATACAACGAAGTTGCTCACAATCATTATCAAGGTGCTCCTCCAGTCTGGCCAGATAAGTCTATTTCCTTGATTGTCTGGATTTCTTCCCAAGCCTCATGTTGTTCTCTTCTATCTGATTTTGGAGTTGTCGGTGGAACTCAAGTTCATCAGCTTCTGAGAGATCTAGCATTTCTTGCATTTCCAGTAGAGTCTCATTGCTAGAGATACTCAACTGGTCCTCCAATATGAAGAATCTTGTTAGTCCCTTAAAAATATGACAAGAATTACAGAAGGGGGGGTTGAATGGAATTCTTGAAACTTTTTCTTGAAATAAAATGTTCTAACTCAAATATAAATATAAGTGTATTAATTAGCACAATGCAAAATAAAAACTTAAGTGAATCAAAACACAAGTAATTAAAAACAAGAGTCTTTAAAAACTTTCTGGTGGATTTGAATGATTCCACCAGAGATATATATTATATATCGAGAGAACCCTGTGTGCTGAAATGCTCACAGCTATTTACAACAATTGAACTTCTAAGACTACAGAAAAATGCTAAGAATCCTTCTTACGGATGTTTCTCTGCTTTCTTCTTAGATCGATAGTGTCTTAGTTGCTGCTACTTGGTTTATATATCACCAAGATTATAAAGTAATAAGACAAGATAATAAAACAAAAACTATCTAGTCTATTACAATGCTACTTCATTACTCTATTCCAGCATCTTTGAATATCTTCATAATAGCATGGAATGGCAATGCTCCTTTGTTCTCGAAAACCCAGTTGAATAGGCTACCACATTCCATTTGCATCCACTCGACGCATGTGACTGTGTGTCACTGTCAACAGATATTTGAATTATTTATTCATCGGGTTCATGATCATCCGTCGAGTTATTGATCATGCATCGGGTTGTCTATTTGATCATCCGTCGACTTCATTATAGGTTATCCGTCGGGTAGCAAACTGGCACTTGACTTCATTTTATTTATGCAGAATTATAAGACATCATTTATGTATAATTAATCAACCTATTCTGCATATCTAGTTAAAGTTAACATGACTTGAATACTACTTACAGAATCTATACAATAGTGAATGCAGAAATCTGCTACAGACTTATTGTTACATAAGCTACTCACTCGACAGATAATAAGTCATCATCCGTCGGGACTATAATGAGTCATTCGTCGGGACTATAAATCTTATCCGTCGAGTGCTACATTATTCCACTAAGTAAAATCTACTAAGGTGTTTTGTTCATGAAATCATCAAGTACACAACATATACACAACAATCTCCCCCAATTTATGTCTACTGGAATTGTAGCCATAAATTAAGAGATACTTGATGATAACAAAACACCCTAAAAATATGACTTTAAGAGAAAGTAGATATTACTGAAAAGTGCTTCAAATAACAAAAGTGTACAAAGTTTTGCTCACAGTCATTTTTCAAGATGCTCCTCTAGCCTGAGCAAATTTGTCTAGTTTCTTGAAGGTCTGGATCTCTTTCCAAGCTTTCTGTTGTTTTCCTCAATCTGATTTTGGAGCTGTCTGTGGAATTTCAGTTCATCAGATTCTGAGAGATTTAGCTTTCCTTGCATTTCCAAAAGAGTCTCATTGCTAGAGATGCCCAATTGGTCTTCTAATCTGAAGAATCTTCTCACACCTTTGTCATCTATGAACTTCATCAGCCAGTAGGGCCTTAGATGTACTCTTCTCCCTGTGTAAGGGATGATTAGAGTCTTTGGGAGTGCATCTTTAGCTCTAACACTCCTTAGTTTTTCAATCTTCTTCAATACCAATCTTCTTGCAGTAATGTTGAACCCAAAGTTCTTCTTGGAGGATGAATAAACTTTAATCAGTACAGCTTGGCTTTCTTGAAGGATCCTTTGAAGAGGCCACTAAATCTCCTTTCCTCCTTTGTACTTGAACACTAACCTTTCAGGTAGGTTTCTGTATACATCAATTCCTCTCACTTCATCTAGTTCATCCAGATAGAGGTTTAGATCAGAAAATTCTTTGATGTCACACAAGTACAGATAGTCTCCCTTACTGACTTTAGATTGAGCTTTGACTTGAGATTTGGATTTGAGAGGTGACAGCTTCACTTTCTTGACTTCTCTTGACTTTGTTCTTTTTGGCTTGCTACGGATTGGTAGATTGAAGTCAGGAATTGGTATATTCTCCCATTCTATTGGCTCATCTTTGGGCACAATAGGTTCACCATGAATATTCCTGTAGGGATCCACCACCCTGATATCTTCAAATACCACAGAGGGCTTTGATGTTTGAGTTGTAGATGGTGTGGATCCCTTAGGAAATTGATCTTCCAATTCCTTGTCAACAATATCCAGTTTCCTTTTAGTTATTTTAGCCAATTCCTTCTTTCTTGGAGATTTCTTCTGTTGTTCAACTTGCTTCTTTGATTCCATAGCTTCAGATGGTTGAGAGGGAATTTGTTGTGATGAATTTACAGCATGTAGCTTGGCCAAGCTAGCAATCTGCTATTTCTTTTGTTTAGTCTTTTTAGCATCCAGAGCAGCTTGCTTCTTTTCCTGTTTCAATCTAGCCTTTTCTTCTCTCTTTGCTTGAGCAAATTGAGGATGTCCAGCCACCACACAAATTTCTTTCCCATTTTTGAAAATCTTGGCAATTCTCCTTTTGGAAGCTGAATCAGCTGGATCTTTGTATAAAGAAATTGACCTTGACAGAAGCTTCTTCTCATCAGGCTTAGGTGTCTCATACACAGTGTCCAAAGGGTTCTTCAATTATGATTTTGAGTAGTTTACCCTTGGTTTAAGAATTATTTCAGCCTTTGGAGATTTGATACAGGAAGATTGTCTTCTTTCTAGATAGTTCATGCTCATCTCATTCACACTAATTTACTTGACTTGAGAGTGATGGATGGCTGACTTAACTGGCTCCTTGACAAGTTCAAAATTCTTCTGTATTTCCTCATCAATCTTCTTTTAGTTGACTAAACTCAACTTTTCCTTATCAACTGCTCTTAAGTTAGATGCTGCTGCATTGATCAGATCTATACTATCTGTAACTGATGGCTTTGAGATAGTAATTAAAGGTACAATTACTTTACTGATTTGAATTTGAAGCCTCTCCCCCTCACTTGGTCCTTTCTCCCCCTTTTTGTTATCATCAAGTTGAGTAGAGGAGGGAGTTTGAGCAGCCACCAATTTTTGAAGTAGATCGGTATGTTGGGCTTGATGGAGATGAATGGTAGTTAAAGATGCTTCCATGGCTGGCATCCTTGTGTCCAAGGCATCTATCTTGGTTGACAGATCAGAATTTTTCCTTTATTACCTCTTGATGTCAAGCATTGTAGCTTCTGGAAGTTTAGAATCTATCCTGTCTGAAATAGCCTTTTTCATCTCCTCAATATCATTCTTCATAGTATTCACATCCTTAGCATGCTGGAATCCCTGGATTTGTTGAAGTTGTAGGGAGGATAGATGTGCCTGAAGAAGCTTCTTGGTGCTAGCATTGGTAGTGGTTTGAAGAGCAGTATTTGTCTGATTGATTAACTGGATCAGGGTTGTCTTGAAGTAATGCCCATCACAGTGCTTTGAGAATGCCCATGATGCTGACCTTGAACTTGAGCCTACTTCTCCCCCTATTTCCATTGCTTCATCTTCACTATCTTCACTTTCACCACCAAAGAAATTAGTTGAACCCCCAGTCTCATAGTCCACATCACCAGCTGTAGAAGGCAAAGTTGTGATGACATCCTTAGCTCTCATTATAGACTGTGTGGTATGCACCAAATTCAACATCCTTTCTGTATTATCATTGCCCTGTTCAGCTAGAAGTTGATAAGCTGGAACAGGGTGAGTAAATGCCTCAGCATCAAGGGAAGTGGAATCTATAATAGCTTTAGGATGCTGAGATAGTCCTTCCATGTCTGCATCCTGGACATTCATTGACTCACTAGCAATGACATCCATCCTTATTGCTCTAGTACCTGCATTTCTCTCATTTTCTCTCTTTTGTTGCATCAGGGTCTCACCCTGGCTCCCCACCCTCACACCCTCACCTTCATCTACTAAGGTGGGACTCCACTCACTCTCTTTTGCCAATCCTGAAGAAATGGATTGCAGATTTTCACTCATTTCCTCTCCTTTTTCCTGGGAGCAACCCAGACTCTCACTCAAAACACTCTTCTCTTTCAATCCTAAGAGTGTCTATACAACCACTAAATCTTCTGCACTTGAAATAATTGAAGTTTGAAGTTCTGCAGAGATACTCGATGGATGAGTGATATCCATCGAGTGAGTGGTTTTGCTATCCGACGGATAATTGCAGTTAGGCTTATCCGTCGGGATACAATCACTACTCGACGGATGAGCAATATCCGTAGAGAGAGTAGAAATGAATGAGCTGGAAATAGAAACAATTGTTGACTCTATGCTGATTGAATATATTTTAGGCACAGATGACACAACAGTTCCTGAAAGAATTGGCAAGTGAGCCAACAAATCATCTAAAAGATGATGCTCACTTGCACTAGATTTTGGCTTCCCCAACAGAGTTAAAGAAGGGGAATCAGGAATTGATGTGTTTATCATATCCACATCCAGAGAATTTGTAAGTGAGTTTGGTGTTAGAGGTGCTTCTATAACTAGAGATTTTGGCTGTGACTCCACATTTATTGAAGCCACATCAAACTGAATTTGTGAAGGTGCAGTGACTGTGTCTTTAGCACCAGTTTGCACAGTGTGTACCCTGTGCATCCCCAAAGATTTTTGATTTCTTCTTTCTGGTATAAGTTTGGGGTGAGCTTGTGTTCCTACTACTCTTGACTTGTGCTCTTGGTTGAGAGCTTTGTTCAATAGCTACATCCTTTTGGGAGGATGCAGCTAAAAATGAGCTTTTGTCCTTTTTATGCTTTGAGAATGCCCATGATGCTGACCTTGAACTTGAGCCTACTTCTCCCCCTATTTCCATTGCTTCATCTTCACTATCTTCACTTTCACCACCAAAGAAAATAGTTGAACCCCCAGTCTCATAGTCCACATCACCAGCTGTAGAAGGCAAAGCTGTGATGGCATCTTTAGCTCTCATTATAGACTGTGTGATATGCACCAAATTCAGCATCCTTTCTGTATTATCATTGCCCTGTTCAGATAGAAGTTGATAAGCTGGAACAGGGTGAGTAAATGCCTCAGCATCAAGGGAAGTGGAATCTTTAACAGCTTTAGGATGCTGAGATAGTCCTTCCATGTCTGCATCCTGGACATTCATTGACTCACTAGCAATGAAATCCACCCTTATTGCTCCAGTACCTGCATTTCTCTCATTTTCTCTCTTTTGTTGCATCAGGGTCTCACCCTGGCTCCCCACCCTCACACCCTCACCTTCATCTACTAAGGTGGGACTCCTCTCACTCTCTTTTGCCAATCCTGAAGAAATGGATTGCAGATTTTCACTCATTTCCTCTCCTTTTTCCTGGGAGCAACCCAGACTCTCACTCAAAACACTCTTCTCTTTCAATCCTAAGAGTGTCTGTACAACCACTAAATCTTCTGCACTTGAAATAATTGAAGTTTGAAGTTCTGCAGAGATACTCGATGGATGAGTGATATCCATCGAGTGAGTGGTTTTGCTATCCGACGGATAATTGCTGTTAGGCTTATCCGTCGGGATACAATCACTACTTGACGGATGAGCAATATCCGTAGAGAGAGTAGAAATGAATGAGCTGTAAATAAAAACAATTGTTGACTCTGTGCTGATTGAATATATTTTAGGCACAGATGACACAACAGTTCCTGAAAGAATTGGCAAGTGAGCCAACAAATCATCTAAAAGATGATGCTCACTTGCACTAGATTTTGGCTTCCCCAACAGAGTTAAAGAAGGGGAATCAGGAATTGATGTGTTTATCATATCCACATCCAGAGAATTTGTAAGTGAGTTTGGTGTTAGAGGTGCTTCTATAACTAGAGATTTTGGCTGTGACTCCACATTTATTGGAGCCACATCAAACTGAATTTGTGAAGGTGCAGTGACTGTGTCTTTAGCACCAGTTTGCACAGTGTGTACCCTGTGCATCCCCAAAGGTTTTTGATTTCTTCTTTCTGGTATAAGTTTGGGGTGAGCTTGTGTTCCTACTACTCTTGACTTGTGCTCTTGGTTGAGAGCTTTGTTCAATAGCTACATCCTTTTGGGAGGATGCAGCTAAAAATGAGCTTTTGTCCTTTTTATGCTTTGAGAATGCCCATGATGCTGACCTTGAACTTGAGCCTACTTCTCCCCCTATTTCCATTGCTTCATCTTCACTATCTTCACTTTCACCACCAAAGAAAATAGTTGAACCCCCAGTCTCATAGTCCACATCACCAGCTGTAGAAGGCAAAGCTGTGATGGCATCTTTAGCTCTCATTATAGACTGTATGGTATGCACCAAATTCAGCATCCTTTCTGTATTATCATTGCCCTGTTCAGCTAGAAGTTGATAAGCTGGAACAGGGTGAGTGAATGCCTCAGCATCAAGGGAAGTGGAATCTATAACAGCTTTAGGATGCTGAGATAGTCCTTCTATGTCTGCATCCTGGACATTCATTGACTCACTAGCAATAACATCCATCCTTATTGCTCCAGTACCTGCATTTCTCTCATTTTCTCTCTTTTGTTGCATCAGGGTCTCACCCTGGCTCCCCACCCTCACACCCTCACCTTCATCTACTAAGGTGGGACTCCTCTCACTCTCTTTTGCCAATCCTGAAGAAATGGATTGCAGATTTTCACTCATTTCCTCTCCTTTTTCCTGGGAGCAACCCAGACTCTCACTCAAAACACTCTTCTCTTTCAATCCTAAGAGTGTCTGTACAACCACTAAATCTTCTGCACTTGAAATAATTGAAGTTTGAAGTTCTGCAGAGATACTCGATGGATGAGTGATATCCATCGAGTGAGTGGTTTTGCTATCCGACGGATAATTGCTGTTAGGCTTATCCGTCGGGATACAATCACTACTCGACGAATGAGCAATATCCGTCGAGAGAGTAGAAATGAATGAGCTGGAAATAGAAACAATTGTTGACTCTGTGCTGATTGAATATATTTTAGGCACAGATGACACAACAGTTCCTGAAAGAATTGGCAAGTGAGCCAACAAATCATCTAAAAGATGATGCTCACTTGCACTAGATTTTGGCTTCCCCAACAGAGTTAAAGAAGGGGAATCAGGAATTGATGTGTTTATCATATCCACATCCAGAGAATTTGTTAGTGAGTTTGGTGTTAGAGGTGCTTCTATAACTAGAGATTTTGGTTGTGACTCCACATTTATTGGAGCCACATCAAACTGAATTTGTGAAGGTGCAGTGACTGTGTCTTTAGCACCAGTTTGCACAGTGTGTACCCTGTGCATCCCCAAAGGTTTTTGATTTCTTCTTTCTGGTATAAGTTTGGGGTGAGCTTGTGTTCCTACTACTCTTGACCTGTGCTCTTGGTTGAGAGCTTTGTTCAATAGCTACATCCTTTTGGGAGGATGCAGCTAAAAATGAGCTTTTGTCCTTTTTATGCTTTGAGAATGCCCATGATGCTGACCTTGAACTTGAGCCTACTTCTCCCCCTATTTCCATTGCTTCATCTTCACTATCTTCACTTTTACCACCAAAGAAATTAGTTGAACCCCCAGTCTCATAGTCCACATCACCAGCTGTAGAAGGCAAAGCTGTGATGGCATCTTTAGCTCTCATTATAGACTGTGTGGTATGCACCAAATTCAGCATCCTTTCTGCATTATCATTGCCCTGTTCAGCTAGAAGTTGATAAGCTGGAACAGGGTGAGTGAATGCCTCAGCATCAAGGGAAGTGGAATCTATAACAGCTTTAGGATGCTGAGATAGTCCTTCTATGTCTGCATCCTGGACATTCATTGACTCACTAGCAATGACATCCATCCTTATTGCTCCAGTACCTGCATTTCTCTCATTTTCTCTCTTTTGTTGCATCAGGGTCTCACCCTGGCTCCCCACCCTCACACCCTCACCTTCATCTACTAAGGTGGGACTCCTCTCACTCTCTTTTGCCAATCCTGAAGAAATGGATTGCAGATTTTCACTCATTTCCTCTCCTTTTTCCTGGGAGCAACCCAGACTCTCACTCAAAACACTCTTCTCTTTCAATCCTAAGAGTGTCTGTACAACCACTAAATCTTATGCACTTGAAATAATTGAAGTTTGAAGTTCTACAGAGATACTCGATGGATGAGTGATATCCATCGAGTGAGTGGTTTTGCTATCCGACGGATAATTGCTGTTAGGCTTATCCGTCGGGATATAATCACTACTCGACGGATGAGCAATATCCGTCGAGAGAGTAGAAATGAATGAGCTGGAAATAGAAACAATTGTTGACTCTGTGATGATTGAATATATTTTAGGCACAGATGACACAACAGTTCCTGAAAGAATTGGCAAGTGAGCCAACAAATCATCTAAAAGATGATGCTCACTTGCACTAGATTTTGGCTTCCCCAACAGAGTTAAAGAAGGGGAATCAGGAATTGATGTGTTTATCATATCCACATCCAGAGAATTTGTTAGTGAGTTTGGTGTTAGAGGTGCTTCTATAACTAGAGATTTTGGTTGTGACTCCATATTTATTGGAGCCACATCAAACTGAATTTGTAAAGGTGCAGTGACTGTGTCTTTAGCACCAGTTTGCACAGTGTGTACCCTGTGCATCCCCAAAGGTTTTTGATTTCTTCTTTCTGGTATAAGTTTGGGGTGAGCTTGTGTTCCTACTACTCTTGACATGTGCTCTTAGTTGAGAGCTTTGTTCAATAGCTACATCCTTTTGGGAGGATGCAGCTAAAAATGAGCTTTTGTCCTTTTTAAGCACTGCAGTTTGTTGGGAAACTGCAGTGTGGCTAGGCTGGGATTCACTCAACTCTCCAACCTTATTCTTGGATTTCTTTTATGTTCACCCCTTCCCTCACCTAACTTACCCTCCTTCACACTCCCCTCTTTGGCTTTAGTGGATTTTTCAACTGGCATCTTTTGGGAGATACCAGAGTGGGCTTTCTTTGATTTGGATTTTGAAATAATTGTAGGTTTGGCAGCTTTTGTAGGCAACTGTTTGGTCATTGACACAGTTGTCATAGCCACACTTGAACTCAAAGAAATTGTGGAGGTTGGAATAGTTATAGGGATAGGTGAACTTACCTCACTTACCTGAGGTGCTTGCATTACAGGAAAATAGAACATTGGCACATCCTTGTGATGATTGGCCCTGTTCAAATCTGCAATGAGCCTTCTCTCTTGAACCCAACAATCTAGTTTGTTGTTAGGGTTCTCAAGCACAATCTTTTCACAGAGGTGGTTAGCTAATAACATAAGAAATCTAGCATAATACACATTCTTGCCTCTTTTATTTAACTCTCCTAATTTAAAACCTAACTCAAACAAGATAAGGTCACTGAAATTGTAGAATTTATCTGTAACTAGCATGTAGAGCATGTTAAGCATGGAAATATTCACTGAATCAAAATTACTGATCTTTCCTGAGAAAACCTTTGTAACTACATCACACAAGAAACTCCACTCTTTCCTAAGACCCATTCTCCTAATATCACTCAGTTTAGAAGTAAAAAGTGCATAGTGCATGGAATTAAGCATATTGATTATATCAGTGTCAGTGTGTGGTGAAGTCACATTGTTATCAGGAAATTTGAAACATGCTTTTATCACATCACTATTGATACAGAATTCTTTACCTTTAATGGTTAGAGTGATCTATCTGTAGAGTTGTAGGTAGCAGTGGTCCACATCTTTTCAACAACTTTACAGAAGATTGTGGGTGATTCCAGCATGGCATAATTGAGCTTGCAACTCTTCACAAAGTCCATCATCTTGTGATAATCTCCAGATTGCTGAATACCCTTGTTCACTAGTGCGGTGAAATTGTTCTTCTCATAAATGAACCCAGTTTGAGACATAATCTTTACAACAGGTGCCATTGTTATAGAGTAAGAGCTTGAAGAGAAAGAGAGTAAGTGCTTTGAGAGAGAATAAAATTAGAGCAGTTGAATTGAGAATGATAAAAGAAAAGCAATTGCAATGAAATAAGCTTTTATACTATCTCAAAAATAACTGATAAAAATAATAAAGTAAAATAAAGTAACCAATAGAAATTGCCTAAAATAGCCGTTTAAAAATAAACTGTAAAAATTCCACCCATTATTCGTCGTGTTATGCTTACAAACTGTAAGTATACTCGATGGATAATGTACAGGGAATTAACGACTGAGATTAAGACAATTCGACAGATAAGGATAAATTGTTATCCGTCGAGACATAAAATATTCCAGAAACATAATTGATTATTGTTAGCAAATTATATATCGACGGATGATCAAACTCGATGGATAAAGATCATCCGTCGAGATATAAATTTTGACTTAGCCAAGATTTCATCCAAGAATGAAAAATCAATTAAGTTTATGTCTGCATTTTAACTTGCAAATTAACTCAGACAGATTTGAGAGTAATTAAGCAAACCTAACTCACTTACCAACCTTGAAAAGGTGGATTCATCCAGTGGCTTGGTAAAGATATCTGCAAGCTGCTTCTCACTTGGAACAAAATGTAGTTCTACAGTACCATTCATTACATGTTCCCTTATGAAATGGTACTTGATATCTATGTGCTTTGTCCTTGAATGTTGTACTTGATTTTCAGTGATGGCAATTGCACTTGTGTTATCACAGAAAATAGGAATCCTTTTAACTTGCAAACCATAGTCTAGCAATTGATTTTTCATCCATAATATCTGTGCACAGCAACTACCAGCAGCAATATATTCAGCTTCAGCTGTAGAAGTAGAAACTGAATTTTGCTTTTTACTGAACCAGGACACAAGCTTGTTTCCTAGAAATTGACAGGTTCATGTTGTACTTTTTCTATCAATTCTACAACCTGCATAATCTGCATCTGAATAACCAGTTAGATCAAAACCAGAATCTCTAGGGTACCAAATGCCAAGATTTGGTATTCCCTTGAGATATCTGAAAATTCTCTTAATAGCTATTAAGTGAGATTCTCTAGGATCAGCCTGGAATCTAGCACATAAACATGTAGCAAACATTATATTTGGCCTACTAGCTGTAAATACAGAAGTGAGCCAACCATGCCTCTATAACTTCAAATATCCACAGACTTTTCAGTAGTGTTTAATTCAAGTTTAGTTGCAGTGGCCATGGGAGTTTTTGCAGATATGCAATCCATTAGATCAAACTTCTTTAAAAGATCAAAAATATATTTAGTTTGACTAATGAATATTTCATCACTAACTTTCTTAACTTGTAAGCCAGGAAAGTAAGTTAGTTCTCCCATCATACTCATTTCCTACTTACTTTGCATCAATTTGGCAAACTTTTTGCAAAGTTTCTCATCTGTAGAGCCAAAAATAATATTATCTACATAAATTTGAACAAGTATACTAGAGCCATTAACATTTCTGAAAAATAAAGTTTTATCTACAGTACCTCTTGTGAAGTGATTTTCTAAAAGGAACTTTGATAAAGTGTCATACCAGGCTCTAGGTGCTTGCTTCAGTCCATAAAGTGCTTTCAAAAGATAATAGACATGTTCTGGAAAATTTGGATCTTCAAAACCAGGAGGTTGACTGACATAGACTTCTTCCTCCAAATCTCCATTCAGAAAGGCACTTTTGACATCCATTTGATAGACCTTGAAATTTGCATGGGCTGCATAGGCTAAGAAGATTCTGATGGCTTCAAGTCTTGCAACTGGAGCAAATGTTTCATCAAAATTTATTCCTTCTTACTGACAATATCCCTTAGCAACCAATCTAGCTTTGTTCCTGACTACTATGCCATTTTCATCCATCTTGTTTCTGAATACCCATTTGGTATCTATTGGATTCTTTCCTTTAAGCTTGGGCACCAGCTTCCATACATTATTCCTTTCAAATTGGTTTAGCTCCTCCTGCATAGCTAAAATCCAATCAGGATCCAACAAAGCTTCTTCTACCTTCTTTGGTTCTTCCTTGGAAAGAAAGCTGTTATATAGACATCCATCATGAGTTGCTCTTCTTGTTTAAACTCTAGAAGCAACATCACCAATGATAAGCTCAAAGGGGTGATCTTTTGTCCATTTCCTTTGTTGAGGTAGATTAGCTCTAGATAAAACAACCTCATTGTTGTCTTGATGTGTGATTGAGTTTTGATTGTTAGAAAGTCTCCCTGAGTTTGTGGATCTTTGATTTGAGAAAGGGGAACTTTCTATAGGTGATATATCTTGACTTCCTGCTCCTTTTGATAACCCGATGGATGGTGAATTTTGAGTACCGATGGATGAAGGTGGTTGTCTCCCGACGGATAATATAGATTGCCTCCCGACGGATGAAGCATATGCAACTCGACAGATGTTGAGTTGTGTGCTTCATTGGTATTAGATTTATCTGCATTATCCTTAGATACTGTTTCTTGATCACTTTCATCATCACTGTCATCACTAACCATCTCCACATTGTCGAATTTGAGGCTCTTATGGTAATCTCCATTTTTCAGTCCTTCAATCTTTTTATCATCAAACACAATATGTATTGATTCCACAACAATGCTGGTTCTTAGATTGTAGACTCTATATGCTTCACCAATATCATACCCAATAAAAATTCCTTCATCTGCTTTAGTATCAAACTTCCCATTTTGATCAGTTTGATTTCTCAAAATATAGCACTTACAGCCAAAGATATGAAGAAAATTTAGAGTTGGCTTCTTGTTCTTGAACAATTGATAGGGAGTCATGCATCTAGCTTGATTAACCAGAGAAATATTCTGAGTGTAGCATGCAGTATTTACAGCTTCAGCCCAGAAATATGTTGGCAGTTTAGATTCTTCAAGCATTGTCCTTGCAGCTTCAATAAGTGATCTGTTCTTCCTTTCCACTACTCCATTCTGTTGTGGAGTCCTTGCTGCTAAAAACTCATGCAGAATCCCATTTTCCTCACAAAATTCTCTCATGACAGAATTCTTGAACTCAGTTCCATTGTCACTCCTGATTCTTCTAACCTTGAAATCAGGATGATTATTGACTTGCCTTATGTGATTGATGATGATTTCACTAGCCTCATCTTTAGACTTTAGGAAATATGTCCAAGAGAACTTTGAGAAATCATCTACAATTACTAGGCAAAATCTTTTCCTTGAGATGGACAATACATTGACTGGTCCAAACAAATCCATGTGAAGCAGTTGCAAAGGCTCTTCAATTGTAGAATCAAGTTTCTTCCTGAATGATGCTTTAATCTGCTTCCCCTTTTGGCAGGTATCACACAGTCCATCCTTAGAAAACTCCACTAGAGGAATGCCTCTAACCAGTTCTTTCTTCACTAGCTCATTCATGGTCTTGAAGTTTAAATGGGATAGCTTCTTGTGCCATAGCCAACTTTCATCCTGACTTGCTTTATTGAGAAGACAAGTTACAGATTCTGCATTTGATGAGTTGAAATCATCTAGGTACACATTTCCTTTTCTCACACCAGTGAAAACCACTTTGTTGCTTCTTTTATTAGTCACAACACAGGCTTCTGAATTGAAGGTTACTGAGTTGCCTTTATCATAAAGCTGGCCGATACTCAACAAGTTGTGTTTGAGACCATCCACTAAGGCAACCTCCTCAATGATGGCATTGTCCTTTGAAATCAAGCCATATCCCACAGTATAACCCTTGTTGTCATCTCCAAAGGTAATACTTAGGCCAGCTCTCTCCTTAAACTCTGTGAGCAGGGTAGAATCACCAGTCATGTGTCTTGAACAACTACTATCCAAGTACCAAAGATTCTTTCGGTTTCCCTACGCACATCAAAATCAAATCAAGTTGATTTTGGTACCCAAGTTTCCTTGGGTCCTGCCTTGTTAGCTTTCTTTTTCTGTTTCTTAGGCTTTATCTCATTTGACTTAGGGATATCAGATTCATCCTTGGTCATTTGAGTTTGGCCTTTAAAACCATTCATTACAACAGAATTATGATGCATATTATTATTAACAGGGAATGGCATGCTATTAGTAAACATGTTATTCCAGTATGGCATGCTAAATGGCATTTTTGGCATACTAAATGCAGCATAATAAGGATTAGGTGCAAATGGCATGTTAGCAAACTGAGCATTCATATTTTGTGCATACATAGCATTTATAGGCATGGGAGGCATGGCATTCATGTTAGGAAATTGAGGTTGCGCAGATATGGAAGTAGGCGTAGCAGATTTGCAGTTAACAGATAAATAATTTACACTACAACACTTGACACAGATTTTTCTAGGAGCATATTTATCAGGTGTGTAGTTATTGTATTTGGTAATCCCTACTTTACCATTCCTATTGTTTTTCTTTTTAGTCTCTGTTTTTACCTCAATCTTTTCAAGTATGTCACTTAACTGTTTGACAGTCATTTGACCAACATTAGCCTTTTTCCCTTTCTTAACTTGACTCGATTCTCCTGAAACAAAGTTCTTGGAAACAGACCCATACTTCTCATTCAGCTTAACAAGTTTGGCTTTACTGATAGGCTTTCTCACAGCCGACGGATGAGGATTTTCATCATTCGACGGATAACCCTTTTTGTTATCCGACGGATGATCCTCATCATCCGTCGAGTCTACATCTGTAAGCACTCCTTCTACCAAATTTGGTTCTAGATTCTCTTTGTTCTTTTTTCAGGTTGCATCACAGAAAGACTCAATTCCTTGAACTTTGGTGATTTGAGCATGGACATCCCTGGATGTTTTCCATGCTTTAATCACCTCTTGTCCACGCTCAAGCTGCTTCTTTAAAATTTCCTCTTTCTTCAAGGACTCAGTTAATTCCTCCTTGGCAATTTTATACTCAATTCTTAATTTTTCAAAATCAATAAACTGAGACTCAAGCACATTATTTCTCTCACTCAAAAATAAATTGTTTTCTTTGATTTTAGCATTTTCTTCAGTAAGAGACTTAAGTGTAACACGCAAATGATATAACTCTGTAGACATGTCATTTATGGCATCATTACACTCAGTTTTAGATAAATGTGAAAGGTTTGTAGTAATTACCTGATTACTTGAAGAGCTTATTTCTGTCTCATCAGACTTGGCCATTAGGGCTAGATTGACATAGCTGACATCTTCATCTTCATCCAGACCATCTGCTGCCCATTCATTTTCTTGTGTTATGAAGGCCCTTTCCTTTTGTTTGAGCAGCTCAAAGTATTTTTGCTTATAATCCACTAGCTCAAACTTTTTCTTACTGGAATCTGACTTCCTACACTCACTGGCAAAATGCCCTGCCAAGCCACATTTGAAACATTTGAATTTTGATTTATCCACCATGTTTCTATTTGGCTTGGCTGCTCCAAAGTTCTTCTTGAACTTGAGCTTGGAAAATCTCCTGGAAAGAAATGTTAGGTGTTCATCAATGTTTTCCATGTCATCTTGGCTCAAAGAATCTTCACTTTCTACTGTAAGCCCTTTACCCTTCTTCTCACAGACCCTTGAAGTTGATTCAACAGCGTCCATCTTCACTTCCTTCTCCTTTTCCAACTCAGCAACTAGTGCAATGAATCCTCCTTTCTTCTTTCCTCTCTCCATTTTTTCATCCTGCTCTATTTCAAGCTCATAGGTTTGCAGGATGCCATACAGTCTCTCCAAAGTAAACTCCTTATAATGTAACGCCCTCCAGACCCGTGGTATAAGTCTGGGGGTTACTAGCTAATCACCAAACCTGTATAATCTGATTAACAAATAATAAAGAAATGACACTAAACCCCTTTAACACTAACCAGGATCTTTTTAGGTTGAAGTATGAAAACAAGAACTGCTGACTACTTTTATTACAAACCAACATTCAAAATCTCACAAACTCTTTTCATTACAAACCATTATCTAATTCATTTTTAAACTAAGTTCATCTTTTATTCAAACACACACACTATTTATCAACACTCCACCTGCTCGGGCAACTCAAAGCTTTCTTCCTGAATTGGGATCAACACCTTGGGTATAAGAGGATCCCGAGGCTTGACCCGCTTCTTTACCACTCGAGTCCTGATGGGTTTTATATTCCTTCTTAACTGAAAACAATAAGGTGAATAACAAGAAAAGGGTGAGCCAAAAATTGCTCAACAAGTCCATAAAATATAAATAGTGTTAAAGCAATGTAATTGAATCCGTAACCCGGGTATATCTGCAAAGATATAACCCCACGAGAATAGAAAGAAGGCAATTACTGGAAAATATAAACGAACTAAACTGGACTCAAGTTTGCAGCTATACCCTGCTGATCAGCCAGGATACAGTGCAGATCTATATCTCACTATATAGATCCTGTCGGGCACCCAGGCACTACGGCCCATCTCAAGGATCCGGTTATGTACTGGTCATTAGGATTAAGTAGACTTAATCCCAAAAGTAGTATTATCCAGTCCCTGGAATAGCAACCAGAACAATCGGTATGCTTTGATATATTCTAATCACCAGAATATATCAATAATTGTGAGTGACAATTGGAATATGAATAATGAATTCAAATGAAGAGAATAATTCAAGAATCGAACTGAAATATGAACAAAAGAATTAAAGGAGTACAAGCATAATAAGAATTTGAAATGAATATTACTATTCTGAAAGTAGAATAGGGGAGAAACTTGCCTTCTGCGCGATTCACTGCAATTAAATCACTTTCGTCTATCACCTACTCGACCTGTCTTGCTGGCTTAGCTTCTGTTAACAAAATAGACTGGATAAGTCATTCTGTACTTCAATTGCATCTTGAATCGACTTCATTTCGTTCCTATTATCTACCCATACGCTTATGACTGACTCTTATATTACATATAAGCAAGTAAGACTCGATTAACCACATAAGCACATAAGCACATAATCATTTTTATAGTTAAAATAATTTTTTAGAATCAAAATCGACTCGCTGATTGCTTCGCTGATTACCTTCTGCCTCATTTCCCATTTTTCCAGAACTTTTCGGACTCGTCTCGGCACGCATTTCGACTGATAATCAAGCAATTAATAAGGTCAACTAATTTCTAGAAGAAATTAGGTCTTCTTATTATTTTTAATGAAAAGAATTCATTTTTCTGAGTAAAATGGCTTTCGTTTCACTCGAATCGGACTAACGGTTGAATTATTATCAATTAAACACTGCTAATTCAATTTATTATTCAATATAAATAATTATTATAAATTTTTAAATCCTAAAATAATTATTTAAGAAAAATCAAAGTCAAAAATAATTTTTCTATAATTTTTGGAGTTAAAATGAATAAGTTATGATTTATTGAAAGTTATTTGATTAATTATCGGAATAATTAATCACTTTTAAAGATTTAATAAATAAATAACTAATAAATAATTAATAAGTAATTATTTAATAATTTAAAATAATTAATCCCTAATTATTTGGATTAATCATAATTTATTGCAAATATTTACAATTTATTATAATTTATTTGATTAAATCGATTATTTACAAATAAATAATCGATACAATCAACTGATACGATAGCTATCGAATAAATAAACTATTATCCGCATCAGAATTCAACTCAACGATCCACTACTCGTATTTCTACGAGTTTTCCGCATTTCTCGCATAATCATCGAAACATTACGGTTATAATTACAATTTATGCGACTTAAATTAACTATCTATATTTAATTACCCGCTACGAGTAATTATTACGATATTTTACTCCATGAAAGATTATGTCCTTGGGTGCCATTAAAATTTGAGAGAAATATGGTTGCCTGTATTGTGTTTGAAAAAATGTCTATATGAAAAATTGTCAGTAGATGAGAAAGGATGAAAGTAAAGAGAGAGTGATAAAAGAGAAAAGTAAATAAAAGATTTGACAATCTTCTCTCTCTGTTACTTATACACAAAAAGTAACTGTTGGGACACCTGTCAGACATGCAGTAATAACGGATAGTTACTGGGCTCGAGAAAACAGTAATCATTACTTACCCACTTGCCTGTTTTCAAGGAAAAACCGTTCCACTTACCCAGATATTCCATTAATCAAGGTGAAACAGTTTTAATTCAAAATTGAAACCGTTCCCACTTATTTAATTAATTTTCACTGCAACATTAATATTCTGAAAAGAAATCAAGTGAAAATGACCAAGATAAATCATATGAGTAAGTACTGATAAAGGAAAATCAGAACTTAAATTAAAACAGAATTTATATGGTCATCAGAATATGAATATCTATCAGGATTTATCAATGCATTACAAAGTATCTCAGAGACAAAATCTTGAAACAAAAACAAATTTCATTAATATATCAAGTGAATACATTCATGAAATTGAAATTACATCAGCACTTGTACAAGATTTCCCTAAGCTACTAAACCTAACGTCAACAGCCTTTGTCCTAGCTCAAGAAGCAGGGCAAGGCTGATGATGAAGAAAAACAGGAAGAAGAAAATAAATCATTTCTTCTTCCTACTCTCGACAAAGAGAATGGCGAGTCGGATGATTCGCTCTTGCTGGCGGAGAGCTTCCAGCCTTTCCTCCTCCAATCGCTCCAGATGGCGATGGTAATCCTTATAGAAGAACAGGAGGTGGGTCAGTACCTCCTGTGGGACAGAGTCCCATATCTCCTCAGGAATGGCCGTGACGTGCCATTCTTGCTGCCATTCAGCACAGATTAGCTCCATATTAAATGTTTGGTAATTCAAAAACATGTTGTATCTGACCATTGTATTTTTGAAAGAAAAAGTATGAAGGTAAGTTTGTGAGAAAGAATTTGATGGGAAGGCTGATGTGAAGTGGTTGCTTATATAGGCAAGTGAATGTCAGGAGACGCAAAGGAATTTAATGCTGATAGGTAGAATTAATTCTACTTCGTCTCCCCAGACTTGGAAAAAGAATAACATTCATTGGAAAGAGAAAACATGGTTTAATGCGCACAAGAAACAAGTAAAAGTGGACTGTTCAAGTACGAATACCATTAACCCTAACCATAGTGACTATTAATCTTCCACTTCAACATATTCTAGTTTGAACCGAGACTGTTATCAAATTTTATCCACAGATAAGTCAAGTAAAGAATTTAGACTGTAATATCAGAACTTAGACTTATATCAGAACTTAACAGTCATCAGAACATAATTTCTTAACTCGAAAAAGGAATGCTTATCTGAGTAAATCCTCATACAAGTTCTGAGTTATACTCTTCAGAATATGCAACCAGAACTTGTCCTCAGAATTAGTGCAAAATGACACAATGACTGTTTATCTAAAACAACATAGACCACCACAATAATTTTCATCATTAAGATGGAGTGATTAGTGTGTGCATCAAGCTAAATAGCAGACAAAGAGTAAAGTCTGATTCACTTCAATACATCTTAGAAATAAGGCATAACTAAAATTTTGCTAAAGAGCTGTCATTATCCTGAAACCTACTGATGAATGAGTTCATGTTTGAGTCCACCTCAACTGTTTTGTGCTAATTTTATGCATCTTTTTAAATTCTATTTTATAGTGGCTTCTCAGTGTAAGTGAGTCACGACTGCTTATCAGAATTTATGCTATTATCAGAGTATTTCTCCAGTAATCATAGAGTGTGAAAAGTCACCAAGAAAATATTTTGCTTTTCTAATGCATATTTACTTAATACCAGGAATGCACTTGGGTCGTCCCTTCCACATTTTTACTCTAAATCTCAAAGGAGTACCTGATTTTATTCTTTGATCCTTTTGCTTTTTCTTTTGATAAGTGAGGTTTATCAGCACTTAGTACATTCAGCAGTTTTACTAGTATCAGAACTTAACAAATGAGTAGCATTATTCTAATTTGTGACTTAGTAATAAGATAAACAAAGTAAACTCAACTAAGCTCAATTATCAGAATTTGCTTGTGTCATAAGATTTCCACAGAAATAATTATTTCTTACATGGGATCATTTGTTTATTGAAGACTACTAGGTCAGTATCTAGCACAGTTATCCTCATAGGATTGAATAGTTACTTAAACAGACATATCACTTATCAGAGTTTAGAAACATATATCAGACATCAATCAGTACTTAAACGCATATTTCAATTAATCACATAATACACAAAGAGATTACATTCTATAAATACTGATCATAAAGTCTGATGCATCAGAACAAAACTAGGCAGATTTAGAAAAAGAACCTGAAACCATTCCAAGTTCATTTACCAATCTTGTAAAAGTGGCTTCACACAGTGGTTTTATGAAGATATCTGCTAGTTGTTGATCTGTTGGAACAAAGTGCAATTCCACTGTACCTTCATCCACATGTTCCCTTATGAAGTGGTACCTGATGCTGATGTGTTTTGTCATAGAGTGTTGAACTAGATTACCTGTCATAGCAATAGCACTTTGATTATTACAGTAAATAGGGATTTTGAAATATGTTAAGCCATAATCCAGTAACTGATTCTTCATCCAAAGAATCTATGCATAACAGTTTCCTGCAGCAATATACTCTGCTTCTGCAGTTGATGTGGAAATTGACTTTTGTTTCTTGCTGAACCAAGAAACCAATCTGCCTCCAAGGTATTGGCAGCTTCCACTTGTGCTTTTCCTGTCAATTTTGCAACCTGCAAAATCTGCATCTGAGTAACCTATTAGTTTAAAATCTGATTCTCTAGGATACCACAATCCCAGATCAGCTGTTCCTTTAAGATACTTAAAAATTCTTTTCACAGCTGTTAAGTGAGGTTCTCTTGGATCTGCTTGAAATCTTGCATAAAGACAGGTAGCATACATGATATCAGGTCTACTAGCAGTTAGATAGAGTAGAGAGCCAATCATACCTCTATAATCAGTAATATCTACTGATTTACCAGTATCCTTATCCAGTTTTGTTGCAGTGGCCATGGGAGTGGATGCACTTGAACAATCTTGCATTCCAAATTTCTTCAGCAAGTTTCTGGTGTACTTAGTTTGACAAATAAAAGTGCCTTCTTCATTCTGCTTGACTTGAAGGCCCAGAAAATAGCTAAGTACCCCCATCATACTCATCCGATATCTTGACTGCATCAGTTTGGCAAACTTCTTGCAAAGTCTGTCATTTGTAGACCCAAAAATGATATCATCAACATAAATCTGGACCAGAAGTAAGTCTTTTCCATGGTTGAGGTAGAACAATGTTTTGTCTATTGTTCCTCTGTTGAATCCACTTTCCAGAAGAAACTGAGCTAAAGACTCATACCATGCTCTAGGAGCTTGTTTAAGTCCATAAAGTGCTTTATCTAGCCTGTAGACATAATCTGGATGTTTGGAATCTACAAAGCCTGGAGGTTGTTCAACATATACTTCCTCCTCCAATTGTCCATTGAGAAAAGCACTTTTCACATCCATTTGAAAGACAGTAAACTTTTTGTGAGCAGCATAAGCCAAAAATATCCTTATGGCTTCTAACCTAGCAACTGGTGCAAATGTTTCATCATAATCAATTCCCTCCTGTTGAGAATATCCTTTTACAACCAGCCTTTCCTTATTCCTTGTAATTATGCCATCACTGTCAGTTTTGTTTCTGAATACCCACTTTGTACCAACAACAGATCTATTCTTTGGTCTTGGCACTAGGGTCCAGACTTTGTTTCTTTCAAATTCATTTAACTCTTCCTGCATTGCTTGCACCCAATCAGCATCTTAAAGAGCTTCTTCCACTTTCTTTGTCTCAGTCTGAGAGAGAAAAGAATTGTAAAGACATTCATTTGAAGTACCTGTTCTAGTTCTGACACCTGTATCAGGATTTCCAATTATCAAATCAGGTGTATGTGATTTTGTCCACTTCCTTGCAGATGGAAGGTTTTCTCTAGAACTGGATGCTCCCCCATGATCCATGCTGTCTTCATTTTCAGTTTCTGATGCTCCCCCTGAAACTATGCTCTCTGAGTTGGATTCTTCAGAATTTAGATTTTCAGCACTATCAGAACTTGGCTTATCAGAACTTGACGAATCGGAACTTGAAGAGCCAGATGTATGTTCTGATGTTTCTTGAGATGTGGTAAGATCTTGAGTATGCTCCCCCTGCATAGGTGCATCTTCCTTTGACGTAGTCACCACAGTTTTAATAACATCAGAGTTTAATCCATCAGAGTTTACAGTATCAGGACTTAGACTGTCAGGATTTTCAGTATCAGAATTTGAGTCTTCATTTTCAAATCTCAGCTGATCATGGTCAATGAAATCTTCAAGACCAGTAATCTTCTTATCATCAAAAGAGACATTGATAGATTCCATGACCACTTTTGTTCTCAAATTATAGACTTTGAAGGCTTTTGTGGAAAGTGGATATCCAACAAAGATTCCTTCATCAGCTTTTAGATCAAACTTGGATAACTGTTCAGGATGTGTCTTGAGAACAAAACACTTGCATCCAAGTACATGAAAGTACTTCAGATTTGGCTTCTTTTTCTTCACCATCTCATATGGTGTTTTTCCATGCTTGTTAATGAGTGTTGCATTTTGAGTAAAACAAGCAGTCTGCACAGCTTCAGCCCAGAAATAGGTTGGAAGCTTTGCTTCTTCAAGCATTGTACGTGCAGCTTCAATGAGAGTTCTATTCTTCCTTTCAACAACTCCATTTTGCTGTGGAGTTCCAGGAGCAGAAAATTCCTGCTTTATTCCATGGTTTTTGCAGAACTCTTCCATTATCAAATTCTTGAACTCGGTACCATTATCACTCCTTAAGATTTTCACAGAATCTTTCACAGAATGCTCTACTCATCAGACAAATTGCAGAACCATCAGTACTTGTTGAAATCTTAGCTTCATAAATGTTACCACGCCTGTATCCTTTCAGAAAAACTTTGCCTTGAGATTTACTCACAATTTCAAAGTGTTCTTCAAAGAAATCAACATGATAACCTCTGTCACAGATTTGACTTATACTCAGCAGATTGTGTTTAAGTCCTGAGACCAGAGCTACTTCTTTAATTATGACATTCCCAAGATTGATATTGCCATATCCCAATGTTTTTCCAATGTTGCCATCTCCATAAGAAACACTTGGGTCAGCTTTCTCCACAAAGTCTGATAGCAGGGCCTTATTTCACGTCATATGTCCAGAACATCCACTGTCCAGAACTAGAATATTTTTCTTGTTGCCCTGCAATCACAAAGACCACTAATTATTAGTTTTAAGGACCCAGACTTGCTTGGATCCTTTGGTCTTATTAAGTTTGTTAACATTTACAGCGGATTTAGCATCAGAGTTTATGTTAACATTTTTCTTATCAGAACTTACACTATCAGACTTTGAATCAGAATTTACACTAGAAGGAACAATGGAAACTTTCTTCAAAGAAGGTTTTATTTGATAATAATCATAGTACAAACTATGATATTCCTTACAAGTATAAATGGAATGCCATAAACTACCACAATAAAAACAAGGATTTTGTGGTTTGTATCTAACAGACTGACTCTTAACTCCTGATTTTGAAGGTAAGGAGTTAATATTCTTATTCTTCCTGCAAAAAGAAGCCAGATGGTTAGAACTTCCACAGTTATGACATGTTTTCCTAGGAGCATCAGGAACAGGTTTATAATCATTGCTTTTATTCACACCTTCCTTTCCATTCCTATTTTTCCTAGGTGATTTTACCTTGTTTGCATTCTTAACATCTTTCAGCTTATGCTTAAGCTGCTTCTTTGTCATTAAGCCTATGTTTACTTCAGCTGTCTTTTCCTGTTTTAGTTTGTCAGAAGTTAATTCCTCTTTAACTTCTGATTTCTTATTTTCAGACTTTACAGTTACAAACTTAACAGGTTTTAACTTTGGCTTTTGCTTAACAACAGGCTTAATTTCTTCAGTTCCTTTATCATTCTTATCCTCTCCATAACCTAAGCCCTCTTTCCCGTTTCCACTACTTAGCAAATTTTGAGTTGTTTTGCTAGAGTTAGTCCAAGTCTTGATAATCTCTCTTTCCTTTTCTAACTCAGTTTTTAGAGATTCATTCATTTTTAGCACTTCATCCCTAACATAAAAAGCATCATCTCTATCCTTCTGAGTTTGATGGAACATGACTAACTCTTTTTCTAAGAAATCATTTCTTTTCTTAAAAGCAAGATTTTCAGAAGTTAATCTTTCACATGTTAAAGTTTGATCTCTATAACTAACAAACATGGTTTTAAGATATCTTCTCAACTCATTAATATCATCAGTATGAAAAGCATAAGTAGTCTGAGGTACCTTTGTTTCAGCAGCTTCAGAACTGCTCTCAGTGCTTTCTTTATCAGCATTTGCCATCAATGCATAATTCTCCTCACTTTTAGAGTCTGAGGTGTCTGTCCAGCTTTTCTGCTTTGTGACAAGAGCCTTGCCTTTGTCACCCTTTACCTTCTTGCAATCAGGAGATATGTGGCCTTTCTCACCACAGTTATAGCATTTAATATTGGTATAATCTCCTCTGTCAGACTTTCCTCCTCTGCCTTCAGATCTTCTGAATTTCTTCTTATCAGAACTTATGCCTTTCCTGGAAAACTTCTTTCCCTTCCTGAACTTCCTGTATGCAATATTTGTGATTCCTTTCACCATAAGAGCACACAGCTTCATCATCTCCTCATCAGCATCAGTCTCAGGCAAGCTTTCAGAATCTGAGTCATCATCACTTTCGGAACTTGATGACTCAGTATCAGACTTTATGAAAAGAGCTTTACCCTTGTCTTTCCTTGAGGAAGCTACTTTGGGGATTCTTCTTCAGCCTTAAGAGCAATTGTCCTTGACTTTCCTCATTTCCTCTTGCTTCTTTGTTCCATCTCAAGTTCATGAGTCTTGAGCATTCCATAGATTTCATCAAGAGTTGTTTCATCAAGATTGTAGTTGTCTCTTATTGTCGTTGCCTTCAAATCCCAGCATTCAGGAAGAGCTAACAGGAATTTAAGGTTTGAATCTTCAAGATCATACTCTTTATCAACCAATGACAAATCATTCAAAAGTTTGACAAATCTATCATATAAATCATTCAATGACTCATTAGTCTTTGAGTCAAAATGTTCATACTCTTGAGTGAGTATTGTCTTCCTGTTCTTTTTAATTGTGTCAATTCCCTGACACCTTGTTTCCAGAGCATCCCATATCTCCTTAGCAGTCTTGCAGTTGATTACCCTGTTTGACATTACATTATCAATGGCACTATGCAGTAAGTGTCGTACCTTAGCATCCTTAGCAATTGATGCTATATCTTCAGCAGTATAATCACTCTTCTCCTTTGGTACGGTCTTTGCTGCTTCACCTGCAACTGCAACTGCGAGCTTGGTTGGTTTGTGAGGCCCTTCCTTGATTCTATCAAGGTATTCTGGATCTGTTGCTTCCAGGAACATGGTCATCCTTACCTTCCATATGGGATATTCAGATGGTCTCAGTATGGGAACTCTGATAGTCTCATACCGACTTTGAATTTGTGTCTTTGGAGGTTCTTCAGTTTTTGTAGGCTTAGTTGGAATTTCTGTGTCAGACATGATTGTGTTTGGATCTTTAACTGTATGTGTGTTAACAGATTAGCTCTGATACCACTTGTTAGTCACACACACTGTAGAGGGGGTGAATACAGTGTATAATACAATCAAATCGAACTTTAATATCTTAAGTAACAGAAAACAAACTTTATTGAAACAATAAACTCTGTTACAGTATGGAATTGTTACCTCTCAGTGATGAACAAATATCACGAGAGCTGCTAGGGTTACAATGAATAATCTTCTTGAATATAATAACACTTATAGTGTAAACCCTATGTCTGTGTTTATATACTACACAGTTACAAGATAATCGCTAATTGATATGGAATATAATTCTGCTTCCTAAAATATATCAATCAGATATCTTTTCTTCCAAGTATTCCATTCTTCACGGAACTCCTTCTTCATGCATATCTCTTCTTATGTTTATCTCGATCTTCTTTCCTTTAATCAGCTACTGTCCTTATCTGAACGTCCTTCAGCACTTAAGTTCTGATATCTAACTTCTGATGATTATCTCCTGATAATATAAGTACTGATACCCTTAAGTCCTGACTTCCAGTATAAGTACTGATTAATGGTTAAGTACTGATTTGTCCTGTTAAGTAAGATCTGAAATCTAAACATAAATCATATTAGCCATAACATTATCAAATATATCTAACAAAATCTATGTCCTATAAGGAAGATTTTAGCGTGTCCCAAGATGAGAATGCTATGCGATAATACGAAATCATTTCGTCCGTTAAGCCATTATGGTTCGGCACGGAAAGCAAGAATCGACAGAATAATTTTTGAAAAGTTTCATGCTTCTACAATCAACGCAGCAAGCTCCGAACTACTGGAGGAGAATACCAATAAGTCTGACGCAGAATTCCAAGAGTGGGATGTCACTAGGAGCTACGTGTATATTCTCGACAGGATGTCGTCTTTTGTTAATGCATCAAATCAGGTGCGTGGGCACAACGTTGCGAGTAACTAAAGAGGAATGAAGAATGTATTTGTGACAAAGCGAGTTATTAAGCGACTTTAACATAATGAGTAGAGACGTGAATAATGTTATATTGGTGATCTTTTATATTAGCATCAAGATGCCACCCCGACATATTTGGAAACTAGAGCAAACCCTGCTGAATTGGTAAATCAAAATAACCAAGAACACGAGGAAGTCGAATATAATGAATCCGGCTTAGAGGATTACAATGAAGAAGAAACTATGGATACTAACAAGGGGGAAGGCCAGAGAGGAAACCCCATGGACCAAATTATGAATCTTCTTCGAGAGAATTTAAATTGTCACCCTCAACCCAGGTGGATCATGTTCCAGTTACTAATGTCTTTAAGGCCTTTAAGTGGTTAAAACCCCCAGAAATTTCAAGGGACTGCTAACCTATTAAGGCCAGAGCTTGGCTGAAAGAAATGGAAAAGAGCTTTGAGATAGTGCCCTTAGAAGAGACGCAAAAGACTGTGTTTACCAATTATATGTTAAAAGGAGAAGCAAATTATTAGTGGGAACCTAAAGGAACCCTGGAGACTGATGTGATTATCACATGGGGAAAAGTATTTCCCAGGTTTATGGAGGCTCAGATGGAGTTGAAGTTTCTAGAGATTAAGTAAGATAAGATGTCAGTGGCTGTGTACAAAGCCAAATTTATTGAACTGTCGAGATTCGTGCCGAAGTTTGTGAACACGAAAGAGAAAAAGGCGAGGAGATTTCAGCAAGGGCTGAAACAATGGATTCAGGATCGAGTGTCATTACTTGAGATAACAGACTATATGCAAAAAGGCCTCGATTGTAGAGGCAGAGAGTGAGCAAAGTCAAAAAGAGGAAGAGAGCAAGAAGAGGAGTTCGGAAGCCAAGGCGGCAGAGCGATAAACAGAAGTTTCCGATTAGGACTGAGAGGGGAGTGGTGTCCCAACCCGCAGTGGGTACCAGGTTCGCCACTACCGTAGCTGACGGAAATAGCTTTAGCGAACCGGTAAGCAAGAGTATCGCCCAGGGAGGTGGTCAATATAAGACTATGTTTCATAACCAGTTTCGGTCACCCCTACCGGATCATAAGTCATGTGGGGAGAAACATCCCGGGGTATGTAATTGGGAAAAGAGCTACTGAGGTGCTTTAATTGCAACCAACTAGGACATTATCCTAGCAACTGCCCCAACCCAGCTAGGGCGTGATAGCAGGTAACCTTTTACTCAATTTGGTAACTGCAAATATTCTGTTTAATTCTGAAGCAACTAATTATTTTATATCGCGAGCTTTTTGGCCAAGTTAAAACTTAATGTGATTCCAACGCGAGAATTATTGCAAATAGAAATAGTGAATCGAGAGGTTGTTCCAATTAATGAGATTCATTTAATCTGCAAGTGGGAACTAGGAGGGAAGGACTTTAAGTTGGACTTAATTCCTTTCAGGCTGAGAGAATTTGGTGTGGTCTTAAAAATGGATTGGTTGTCGAGCAATGGTGCTCAGATTGATTATAAAGCAAAGAAAGTTAAAATCTGAATGCCTAACGGCAAGAAAATTGTGATTAAGGGTCAGCGTCAGACCCAGAATTTTTTTTTTTTTTTTTGACAAAGACCCAGAAATTTTTTAATATTGCTCAAGCAAAGCAATTATTAAGGAAAGATAGCAAAGCGTATTTAGCATACGTGGCGGGTACCAAGAGAGAAGCCCCGATGTACGTGACATACCAGTTGTTAACGAGTTTGAGGATGTGTTTTCCAAAGACCTTTCAAGATTATCACCTGACCGAGAGATAAAGTTCGCTATCGAATTAGCATCAGGAACGGCATCAGTTTCAAAAAGCCCCATATAGGCTAGCCCTGGTTGAAATGAAAGAATTGACTTCACAGTTGCAAGAACTATTGAATAAAGGAATGATGAGACCTAATGTGTCACCTTGAGGCACACCAATGTTGTTTGTCAAAAAGAAGGATGGTAGTATGCGATTGTGCACAGAGTATAGGGAACTGAATAAGCTGACTATTAAGAACAGATACCCTCTCTCTAGAATTGACGATTCGTTTGACCAACTTGAACGAGTGGTACACTTTTTGAAAATCGATCTAAGAATGGGATATCACCAACTGAAGATTAAGACAGGGGACAAATACCGTATTTCGCACGAGGTATGGACATTACGAGTTCTTGGTGACGTCGTTCGGGCTAAAGAATGCCCCAGTAGCTTTCATGGACTTTGTGAATCGAGTGTTTAAAAAGTATTTGGACGTGTGTGTCATTATTTTTTTATTGATAATATTTTAGTCTATTCTAGAATGGAAGAAGAACATGCGGAATATCTGAGGATAGTGGTAGAAGCATTGAGAAGAGAAAAGTTGTTTGCCAAATTCTCAAGGTGCGAATTCTGGCAAAATGAAGTTCAGATCTTAGGACAATTGATGAGCAGTGAAGGAGTGTTAGTTGACCCTACCAATGTTGAGGCAGTATTCCAATGAGAAAAAATAACCACACCTACGGAAGTAGGAACTTTTTGGGAATTAACCAGTTTTATGAGAGGTTCGTACGGGATTTCGCTAAGATATCAGGACCTTTGATTAGGCCTACTTGCAAAACGGAAAAGGTTGTGTGGAATGAAAAATGTGAGGAAAGTTTTCAGGAATTGAAAAGAAGTTTGGTAATAGCCCTCGTGCTGGCATTGCCCAATGGAAAGGGTGATTTGTGATCTATAGTGATGCGTCACATAAAGGATTAGGATGCATGCTCATGCAGCATGGGAAAGTGATTGCTTATGCCTCATGGCAGCTGAAGGAATAGGAAGTAAGATACCCTACTCATGAATTAGAATTAGCAGCAATAGTTTTGCTTTGAAAAATTGGAGACAATATCCATACAGAGAAAATAGTGAGATCTACACTGACCATAAGAGCCTTAAGTATATATTTACTCAGAAAGAACTCAACAGGAGACAGAGGAGATGGTTAGAGTTAATGAAAGACTATGTCGGTGAGATTTTATATCACCCAGGGAAGGCCAATGTGGTGGCCGATGCCCTTAGTAGTAAAGAGAGACTCAAGATGTTGACAACGCCGGAGGAACTAGTGAGAGAACTCGAGGAGATGAAGATAGAGGTTAGTCACTGGTAAAGGGACTGATGGACTAATTGAGATCAAATTAGAACTGGAATTGTTAGAAAAGATGGGACATTATCAGGAAGAGAAGACGAATGAAGAGTGAGAATCTTTGACTGAGAAGAAGTCAAATGTGAGAAAGATGAGAAGGGAATTATGAGGTATGCGAACCGGATTTGGATTCTGAATGTTCGAGAATTAAAAGATGAAATTTTACGCGAAGGACATAATTCTAGATATTCAATTCATCCTGGAGGTACCAAGATGTATCGAGATCCAAAGGAATATTATTGATAACCCAACATGAAAAGAGATGTGGCCAATTGGGTCAGTAAGTGTTTGACCTGTTAAAGAGTGAAGGTGGAACATCAGCGACCGAGGGGACTCCTACAACCCTTAGGAATTCTGATGTGAAAGTGGGAACAAATAGCCATGGATTCTGTGGTAGGATTTCCCCGAGCTAAGGCTAACCGTGATGCAATATGAGTAATTATATATCGACTGACCAAGTCAGCATACTTCCAATCAAGAAAACCTACATGATGGATAGATTAGCAGAGCTATACACCAAGGAAATTGTGATAAGACATGGAGTCTCTGTAGCTATCGTATCTGACAGAGATCCCCGATTTAACTTCAGATTTTTTTGAGGAGCTTTCAGGAATGCTTATGAACCAAATTGAATGTGAGTACTGCATACCATCCCCAAACCGATGGACAAAGTGAGTGAATCATTCAGACATTTGAGTACATGTTGAGAAATTTTGTAATTGATTTTTAAGGTTATTGAGATGAACACCTATCTTTGATAGAGTTTGCCTACAATCATAGTTATCATGCGAGTATAGAAATGCCCCCACATGAGGCGCTGTATGGTCGGAGGTGCCATTCACCCTTGTACTGGGATAAAGTTGGTGAAAGAAAGTTACTAGGTCTCGACTTGGTGTAAAGAACGAGGGACATAGTTGAGTTGATCAGAGGATGCTTAGCGGCAGCCCAAGACCGACAGCGTAAATATGCCGACTTAGCACGAAAAGACAGAGAGTATGAAGTGGGTGACCAGGTATTTTTGAAAGTGTCACCATGGGAAGGACTGATGAGATTTGGAAAGAAAGGGAAGTTGAGTTCCCGATATATGGGTCCTTTGAGATTTTGTGACAAATAGAACCGTGGCATACGAATTGGCTTTATCTCCAAACCTTCAACAGGTTCACAGTGTTTTTCATGTGCCAATGTTGAGAAAGTATAATGCGGATACCAAGAATATAGTGAAACATGAGTAAGTACTAGATCTGTCCTACATTGAGCAACCAGTTAAAATTATTGATTGAAAAGAGCAAGTACTCAGGGACAAGAGTGTCAAGCTATTCAGAGTCTTATTGAGATATCCCAAGGTCGAGGAGTCGACTTGGGAATTAGAGAGCCACCTGCGAGAAAGGTACCCCCATCTATTTGTGAGTTGATTCCGGGACGGAATCCTTTTAAGGGGGAGACTGTAAGAACCCTGATTTTTGTAATATTTTAAAACTTCTGTGAATAGTAACTTGAGCTAATTAAGTAATACGTATGGAGATCATCATAAAATGAATAGTGGAATTTTGAGAATCCGAGATCATATTCTTGTTTATCGAGGAAAATAAGTGAATGTAAAAGCCGACGGAATTCGAAGATTCACAATTATACTACGTGTTTTCGTATCCGTAAAGAATGGCGTAGAACCGGGAATACTACGTGAAATAAATAATATATCAAGGTGTTTCTATGATCAATAGAAGGAATGGAATTGGTTATAGGATTATAAGCGATAAAAGAAATCGCTACGAAACAAGTCGTTATACGTGGAAACTATCAGAATGGAACGATGATTGCGTTTATGATAAATAAACGAATGAGAAATTAAATCCCATGCAAGTTGGCCATGCATAACCAAGTCCTAACTAGTAGTTAGGAGTGTAACTAGATGATTAGAAGCTAACTAGAATAATTAGTGGAATAGTGTTGAATAGTGATGGGAGATAAACAAGTACACAAGCCATACTTCTCCCTTTTCTCACTTCACCACACAATCAAACCAACCCATACCTTTGCCAAATTATTGTCAAATCTGCTGCATACATCCCATATATTCATTATACACTCCCACACTTTAGCCACAAAAGAAAACAACCCCTTTTCCCTCACTTAAAGCTCTCCCATTTTTCATTCCAGCAGTTCGGATTTTCTGAGCAAGGGAGAAAGAAAAATTCATAACTCAAAATATACTCATTCAAATATCATGAAATTTTTACCATAGCTTCTCTATATCATGGGTAAGCTTCGTACCAAATTTCAGCCTCAAATTAATTTCTTTCAATTTTATAAAAATGTTTGAATGAGGTGCTGAAAGATAACTCCGAAATTTTAACATGTTTCTTGGTTTTGTTTCTTAAGGATCTAGCCTTTCTAAGTGTTTTCTAAGCAAACCAAGCCTCAATCATCCTAGCACTAACCTTCCTAGTTCCCAAGAAGGTATAACTTTCAACCCTTTAAGGTTTTATGGTTTGATTTAAGAGTTATGTTTGTTGTAGTGTTAAGATCCAAAGGATTGTGTTTGTTTGACTTTGTATTGATTATGTTCTTGCTAAAGGCTTGAGATGTTGAGTTGTAATCCATGTATGTGGTACTAGATAGAGCATATAAGGTTCATGTGGGTGGATCTTGAGAAGTACTTGTGTTTATGATGGTTATACGTAGTGATTGTGTTAAGATCAAGTAGTAGAAATTGAGTTTGGGCATTCTTGCACTTGATCTGTTTTCTGCAGGACATTCGGCCATGAAAATGGTTAAAATTTGAAAACCACTGGCCATGACTAGATATATATTGTTTTTTAGTTTCTATACATGTGTAGATAATCATGAGAAGATTTACGGTTTAGGAGTTATGGTCGTTTTAGTGTAAAACATTTCTGCGATTAGCCAACTGCACTTAAGTCCACTTGCATGGTAATTTTGAAGGACTTATAATAATTTTCAGATTCTGAAAAACTTATGAAAAATGGATATGACAGTAGAGAAGACTTTCCAAAAAGAATTTTGAGAAAATATTAATTTTTCGATTTTATAAAAATGTTTTGGTAAAGTGAGCGCAAGTGAGAAACGCATAAAAACCTAGTTTTGACGCGCATTTTCTCACATTCGAGCTTAAAACTCGAAATGGACTTTCTAAAGCGAACGATCGATTTCCAAACTCGACCATGTTATAAAGTGAGAATATAAGTGTTGAGAATGTGATGATCAGAGATTCGTTATACTTGAGTAGTTGCAAAAGTTGCTTAATAAGAGCGAGACGTTAATCGCGTACTAACTTAGACCGTTGGTTCTTGTTTATAGATCGCCAACCAAACACCAGAGACCATACCACTTCGATTACTCGAGGCGAGTTTTCGAAACCCTATCTCATACTATCCATGCTATATATATACTGTTGTGATATTGATGTCATGATTTACAGTTCAAATATATATGCTTGTCTATGATATCAATGCATACGAATTATGCGATTGTTTACGAAAATAAATTTCGTTTTACACGAGTATGAGAAATTGAAACGTATTTCAAATATAATATAGGATAATGGGAGTCGAAAATATTTTAATAACGATTTAATTCCGGAGAGAGCCGAAAGCGAAAGATTTCTATTTCGATAAACAAAGTACGTTCGCGTAATATATATATCAAGCGAACGATTGAGATTTTGACTTAAACTTCGAGAAATATTGGTTATTCATTTAAGGGACACCCTTACTTGATTGATTATTTTATAAAGTGATACTTAAGGGATTATTAAATATAAAGAAAGTATTTAAAAATATACTGAATAGTTTATAAATCATTTCACGTTATTTAATAAAGATTTAACTATTCAAAGAGCAATTATAGGATACCAAATCCTGTTTTGATTATTTGATTAAGGTGTCTCCATTCGTTGGACCTTATTCAGAAATATTTTGAATTTAAGGTTTTTTTATTAATTCATTGAACCTTATACAGAGATGTTTTATTTATAAGATTTTATCAATTCATTGAATTCCTCTTAGATTATTATGAGACCTTAGATATTTAATATCTTCGGACTTCTAAAAACTTATTTAAAAATAGACATAGTTCCCAAGGGTACTTTCTAAATTATTCAAAACTCTTGAAAGAGATTAATCATTTGAAACGTATCAAAACCTTAGGGAACTTAGTCTAGAAGCATAAGAGTTTTGCTTCCTCGTTCAATAAAGAACAAGTGAGTAATATATGTGTCACCCTACTACAAATAGGGATTTAAAAATGATTTTAAATTCAAAACTCCGACAACTCCCAAAGATCAATTGAGTTAAAAGTGATGAATAAAACATCTTATTTACAGGTCAACTTTTAACGACCTATTCCTTCGAAAAAGGATTTTGAGCAAAAGATATAACTGTTTTGGGACTGGAATGTGGCCTGCCCGGCACGGAGTGGTATCGGGCAGTGACCCGACGCGGAGTGGCGCATTATGCAAGCGCGGAGTGGCGTATTATACGGTAATATGGTCTATGTGACCATTGACTTTCGGACTTGCACGACAATGGGCAACCACCGTGTAGTGTCTTGATGAGCCCAAAGGCGGCTAGGTTTGTATTCCTTCTACTAGTAGAGAAAATTTCGTATTCGGCTGATCACCGATACGTGGTTTATTCCAGTATAGTCCATTTCTTCCATTTTGGAAAAACTGTTGTGAAATATACAACAGAGAGCCGATAAGGCTGAGTTTTAAACAAGGATATTGATGAATATATATCAAATCCATTTGAGAAATCTGCTGATAAGGCTGAGTTTAAATAAGGATGTTGATGATTATATATCAAATCCATTTGAGAAATCTGCCGATAAAGCTGAGTTTTAAATTGGGATGTTGACGAATATATATCACACCCATATGAGAATCTTGGTTCGAGTAACATCTTGAGATTTTGAAATAAAATGAGTACGAGTATAAAATGATTTTGAGAAAGAGATGAATACAAGTATTCAGTGGATATACTATTGTTGTTGATTTTGAGAATATTATAAATTTGATAAGCATATAAACTTTCAGAATGCTTTGGAGATACAAAGTATAATTATTGGTTTTATTTATCTTTACATACTTAATTATGGGGATATATACCTTGCTGAGCTTTAATGATCACCCTTCCTTTTATATATCATATCACAACAGACTACCAGCAAGGATCAGACCAGGACTGCTGTCCGTAGGCGGGTAAGGAACGCTCGTGAGTTCCGTAGGCTTTTTGTGCGCCAGCCCCGTCAGGTAGATAAGTGGAAATGATTTATTTGATAATGTTTCCAAGCATATAACCTGTATGTATGTGAGTTTGAATAAAAGGTCGAGTAATATTGTGAAAAGAGAATTATTTAATTAATAAGTGATAGTAACGACCTGAATTCACGACCTTGGATTTGGGGGTGTTACATCTAAGGAACTTGAGGTTAGAGTCTTTTATTTGATAGACTCTTCCATGCAACTTCAGAGCATTTAGTAGCTTTTGAAATCTACTAAAAATGTCAGTGAGAGACTCACTTTCTTCAAGTGGAAGTGCTCATATTGCTGAATTAGCAGCTGCATCTTATTCTCCCTTACTTGCTCAGTACCATCACAAATAATCTGGATTGTGTCCCAAACATCTTTTGTTGTTTTGTAGTTAATGATCTTATCAAACATATTACCATCAACTCCATTGAACAATATATTCATGGCCTTCTTATTTTTCCTGACTTGCTCAATATCAGGGTCTGACCATTCATGCCTTGGTTTTGAACAGATGGCTCATTGCCAGTTGTAGCTCTCATTGGTACATGAGGACCTCTCTCTATGCAATCCACATAGGCCTCATCTTGGGAAAGAAGATGTAGGTGCATCTTCACCTTTCAGTGGTGATAATTGTCTTTGTCCAGAAAAGGAATTTTAACTCCAACATCCTTCTTGTTCATCTTGCTGTTTGTTGTGATCTTTACACTCTTTGTACTTCAAGAGCTTGCTCTGATACCAATTGTTATTCCCTAACAATACAACAAGAATTACAGAAGGGGGGTTGAATGTAATTCTGGCTTCTTTTTCCAGATTTTAAAACTGTTCTTACTTGATAATATATAAGTGTTTGATTTGCAGAGTGCGGAATAAATGATTTATGTGAATCAAGACACAAAGTAATAAAAACACAAGCTTTTAAAACTTTCTGGTGGATTTGAAATTATCCACCAGATATATATATATATACATATCGAGTGAGAATCCTGTGAAGCTTGAATAGCTCACAGCTGCTTACAAGTAAAACAACTAAACTTACAGAGAAATGCTACAGAATACAGCTTGAAAATGTTTCTCTGAGAATGTGTGTGCTTAGTTCGATTATTGTTCTACTTGCTACACTTGGTTTATATATCACCAAGTTTACATGACAATAAGACAAGATAATAAAAAAAACATATCTAGCCTAACTCCATGCTACTTCACAACTCTATTCCAGCATCTTTGAATATCTTCATAATAGCATGGAAATGGTAATGCTTCTTTGTTCTCAAATTCCTACTTAACAGACTGCCACATTCCTTTTTCAAACACCCAACGCATGTGACTCTGTTGTCACTGTTAACAGATATTTGAATTTGATCATCCGTCGGGTACATGTTTGTCATCCGTCGGGTAGCTTTGTTGATCATCCTTCGGGTAGCTTTGTTGATCATCCGTCATTGTTGATCATCTGCCGGGTAACTATTTGTCACTTGACTCCATTTCACTTATGAAGAATTACAAGACATCTCATATTTACAATTAATCAACCTATTCTGCATATCTACTAGTAGTCAACATTAGTCATATGCTCCTACAGAATCTATACAAAGTTGTTTACAGAAATGTGCTACAATACTTATTATTACATAAACTACTCACTCGATGGATGTCAAATCATCATCCGTCGGGACTATATTGAATCATCCGTCGGGACTATATTTGATCATCCGTCGAGTGCTACAAAATACACTAAGTTAAATCTACTAAGGTATTTTATTTAATTTATCATCAAGTTCACAACATATTCCTAACAGAAAAAGGACAGGAGGTGAGATTAATGCTGGAGGGATAAGGAGAAAATGGGATCAAACTTATCTAATTTTATTATTTTTATTATTCCGAATCTGAGACTGCAATTGTAAATTTTAACGAATAACTTACGGGTAAAATAACCTGAAATTTACGAGAATAACTTTAAAATTTTTGGAATAATTTAAAATTAATAATATAAAATTTTCAGAATTTTTAAATTATTTTTGGAATGCGCAATGTACCTGTATTTAACGATTTAACGAACAAACGTGCGGGTGAATTTAATTCGAAAAATTTCCGAAATAATTTTAAAATTCTCGAAATATTCCAAAATTAATAAAATATGAATTTCATAATTATCAAAATATTATGAAATTTAAAATTGAATTTACGCTAAAATATAATTAGAAAACCATTCTGGGATAAATAATTAACGAAATAATGTTTTCTAAATTTTATAAATTCCTAAAAATATTTATTGAAATTATAAACTCGCAAAAATAATTTTAGAGGTAATATCAATATTTTTGAAAATAAATTTTCCCATAAAATCTCTTTTAAAAGTAAAAATTACCAATACGAATCAACAATTAATCGCGCAAATAATTCTCGTATATACCACGGAGCACATACAACTAATATTAAATACAATAACCAGCTAACTGAACCATATTGTATTTTTTATTTAATAATTATACTTAAATAATTACAAATATACGAGTCGTTATACTTTCTTTCCACCACTCCATTTTGTTGTGGAGTTCTTGCTGCTGAAAACTTATGCATGATCCCATTTTCTTCACAAAACAATCTCATCACGGAATTCTTGAACTCAGTTCCATTTTCACTCCTGATTCTTCTCACTTTGAGATCAGGATGATTGTTGACTTGTCTTATGTGATTGATGATGATTTCACTAGCTTCATCTTTGGATTTGAGAAAATATGTCCAAGAGAACTTTGAGAAATCATCCACAATAACTAGACAATATCTTTTATTTGAGATGGACAACACATTGACTGGTCCAAATAAATCCATGTGCAGTAATTGTAGAGGTTCTTCAATTGTTGAATTAAGTTTTTTCTTGAATGATTCCTTTATTTGTTTTCCTTTCTGGCAGGCATTACACAATCCATCCTTTGAGAATTTCACTTGAGGAATGCCTCTTACCAAATCTTTTCTGACTAGTTCATTCATATTCTTGAAGTTAATAAGGGACAACTTCTTGTGTCATAGCCAACTTTCATCTTGACTTGCCTTGCTGAAGAGACAAGTGACAGATTCTGTATTTAATGAGTTGAAGTCAGCTAGATACACATTTCCTTTTCTCACTCCAGTGAGAACCACTTTGTTGCTTTTCTTGTTGGTCACAACACAGGATCCAGAGTTGAATGTTACTGAGTTGCCCTTATCACAAAGCTGGCTGATACTCAATAGATTATGCTTGAGTCCATCCACTAGGGCAACTTCCTCAATGATCACATTGTCTTTAGAAATTAAGCCATATCCCACAGTATAACCCTTGTTGTCATCTACAAAAGTGATACTTGGGTCAGCTCTCTCCTTGAACTCAGTGAGCAGGGTAGAATCTCCAGTCATATGCCTTGAGCACCCACTATCCAAATACCAAAGATTCTTTCTATTTCCCTGCACAAAACAAAATGAAATCAAGTTGATTTTGGTACCCAAGTTTCCTTGGATCCTGCTTTGTTAGCCTTTTTCTTAGGTTTTTTAGGCTTGTTCTCATTTGACTTAGGTATCTGAGATTCATCCTTTTGAGTAGAACCTTAAAAACCATTCATCATTGTAGTATTATCATGCACAGGTTGGTTAACATGGAGAGGCATATTTTGTGCAAACATGTTATTCCAGTAAGGTATGTTAAATGGCATTTGAGGCATACTAAATACAGCATAGTAAGGATTTTGTACAAATGGCATATTAGCAAATTGTGCATTCAAATTATGTGCAGGCATAACGTTCACAGGCATTGTAGGCTTACTAGGAAATGAAGGAGGTGCCGACATGGTTTCGGGCATAGCAAGTTTGCAATTAACAGAAAAATGATTAATACTACTACACTTCACATGGATTTTTCTAGGTGTATATTTATCAGGTGTGTAGTTGTTATGTTTGTTAATTCTTACTTTCCCATTCCTGTTATTTTTCCTTTTAGATTTTGCTTTATCCTCAATTTTCTCCAATATATCATTCAGTTGCTTGATTGACAGATGCCCTACATTGACTCTCTTGTTTCCCTTGACTTGACTTGTTTCTCCTATAACAAAGTTCTTAGAAATTGATCCATATTTTTTATTTAACTTAGCTAGCTTGGATTTGCTAACTGGCTTTCTATCACTCGACGGATGCGGTTCTTTATCTTTCGACGGATAAAGCTTTTGATCATTCGACGGATAATCTTTATTATCCATTGAATCCACATTCATTGAGAGTCCTTCTACCAAACTGGGATCTAGTTTCTCCTAACTCTTTTTCCAAGCTTCCTCACAAAATGACTTTATGCCTTGAACTTTAGTAATTTGAGCATGGACATCTCTAGATGATTTCCAAACCTTAATTACTTCTTATTCTCGTTCAAGCTGCTTTCTTAAAATTTACTCTTTCTTTAAAGATTCAGTTAGTTCATCTTTAGCAATCTTGCATTCTATCTTTAGTTTATCAAACTCAAAAAATTGAGTTTCTAACACATTGTTTCTTTCACTTAAAAATAAATTGTTTTCTTTAATCTTAGTGTTTCCTTTTAGAGAGTGATTTGAGTGTAACACGCAAATGATATAATTCTGTTGACATGTCATTTATAGCATCATTACACTCAGCTTTAGATAAATATGCTAGATTGGTGGTGATTACCTGATTGCTTGAAGAATTGACTTTTGTTTCATCTGATTTGGCCATAAGTGCTAGATTGACATAGCTTGTATCTACATCCTCCTCTAATCCATCAGTAGCCCAGTCATTTTCCCGAGTTAGAAAAGCCATTTCCTTATGTTTGAGCAAATCAAAATATTTCTTTTTGTAATCCACAGGCTCAAACTTCTTTCTATCAGAATTAGGCTTTCTGCATTAACTTGCAAAATGGCCACTCAAACCACACTTAAAACATTTAAATTTTGACTTGTCAACCATATTTATGTTTGGCTTGGATTCTCCAAAATTCTTCTTGAATTTGAGCTTGGAAAACCTTCTGGATATAAAAGCTAGATGCTCATCTATGGCATCCATATCATCTTGACTAAGATGGTCTTCATGTTCATCTACTAGCCCTTTTCTTTTGCCTTCACAAACTCTGGGGTTTGGTGCAGATTCAACAAATTCTACCTTTATCTCTTTCTCTCTCTCTCTTGCTCACCAACCAATGTAATGGATCATCCCTTCTTCCTTCCTTTCTCCAGCAGCTCATCTTGCTTTATTTCAAGTTCATAGGTCTTTAGAATCCCATACAGCCTGTCCAAGGTAAATTCCTCGTAACCTTGAGAGTTTCTTAGTTAGACTATCATAGGCTTTCAATCCTTTGGTAGAGATCTAAGGAATTTAAGATTTGAATCCTTTATCTGATAGATTCTTCCATACAACTTTAGAACAATCGGCAGTTTTTGAAACCTACTAAAAATGTCAGTGAGTGACTCAATTTCTTTACTATGAAAATGCTCATATTGCTGAATCAAGAGTTGCATTTTGTTTTCCCTTACTTGCTCGATTCCATCACATATAACTTAAATTATATCCCAGACATCCTTAGCAGTTTTGCAGTTGATAATATTGTCAAACATGTCACCATCAACACCATTAAACAAAATATTCATGGTCTTCTTATCCTTATGAACTTGCTCAATATCTGGATTAGACCATTATGCTCTAAGCTTTGGGATTGATGGCTCATTTCCTATAGCATCTCTCATAGGGACATGAGGACCTTTCTCAATACAGTCCACATATTCTTCATCTTGAGAGAAGAGATGCAGGTGTATTTTCACCTTCAAGTGATGATAATTGTCTTTGTCCATAAATGGACTTTTTACTCCAACATCCTTTATGCTCATCTTGTTAGCTGTTGTGATTTTTAAACTCTTTGTTCTTCAAGAGCTTGCTCTGATACCAAATGTTAATCCCAAACAATATAACAAAGAATTACAGAAGGGGGTTGAATGTAATTCAGGTTTCTTTTCGATTTTAAGAACTGTTCTATCTCAAATATATAATTGTGTTTGATTAAGCTAAAGTGCGGAATGAAAATATTGAGGTGATCAAACACAAAGAAATTAAACACAAGTATTTAAGAACTTTTTGGTGGATTGGACTTTTCCACCAGAGATATATATAAGATCGAGAACTCTGTGATACAAAAATTGTACACAGCTGCTTACAAGTAGAATTATAAAAGAACAGAGAAATTCTTCACAGATTCAGCTTTATCTATTTTTCTTGTCTATTGCTTACTTCATTCATTTTCTACTTGCTACCCTTGGTTTATATATCACCAAGTTACATGATAAGAAGACAAACTAATAAGACAAAAGTTTCTTAGTCTAATTACATGCTTTTTCATTTCTCTATCCAGCATCTTTGAATATCTTCAAGTTAGCATGGAAATGGAAATGCTTCTTTGTTCTCTAAAACCTGTAAATAGGCTGCCACATTTCATTTGCATCTAATCAACCCATGTGACTGTCAAGTCACTATCAACTGCAATTTGAACTAGAACATTCGTTGAAACTTCATTGGATCATCCGTTGAAATTGTGTTGAATCATCAGTCGAAGCTCTATTAGATCATTCGTTGAGTGTAACTTGGGTCATCCGTCTAAACCTTTTAGAAGCATCCGTTGAAGGTCTTTTATAGCAGTTAACTCTATTTCACTTATGCAAAATTACAAGGCATCTAATATTTACAACTAGCCAACCTATTTTACATATCAAACTAGTAGTCAACATGACTTTGAATATTCTACAACTTTTAGATCTCTAAGGTATTGTGGAATGCAGAATTGTGTTACAAAACTTATTAATACATAAGCTACTCTTTCAACGGATGTTAAAGTAATTATCCATTAAAAGCTACAAAAACACTAAATTAAATCTACTAAGGTGTTCTGATGAACTTATCATCAAGCCTGTGGCATATTCCTAACAATCTTTTTCTAGAGTTTATTCCTTAGCTTGAAGGTTGTTCACAGAAAAATCCTCCAGTCTAATCTACTAAAAATTTTTACAAACTCAAGGAATACAATTACAAAATACAAATATAGATTATCATATAACTTATCCTTAGGGTTGTCAATATGACTTAATCTTATTATGTACAGGCATGTCTTGCACAACAATCTCCCCCAATTTGTGAGAATATTACTTATCACAAATTCATGCCTGATAAAAAGACTAACCCCAAGCTAAAATAAATTATAGTAATACTGACAGAATGACAAAATACAATTTTTTGTACAACTTGCAGTTACATCAGTACAAATTATAAAGCTTGGCTAAATTTCTCATAACCAGGTTCTTTTCAAATGAGGTCTTGAGTTTAACTAGTACTTCAAGTTCTTCAATAATCTCAGTCCCTCTTAGAGCTTTCACTAGTTTGAGCCATTCATCTAATGAGTAATCATTGAGAAGATAAATCTTGTATCTTAAAACTCTGTAAATCTTAATATTCAGAAAATGTCCATCTTTAGAAACCCTGCTCAACCCCCTTGCCTTAAGTTCATTTGATCTTTGTTCAAACAACTCAATCTCTTTAGCATATTTCTTTTTTCTTTCCTCCCTCTCAGCCTTTTCCTTTGCATGCCTAATACTCCTTTCTCTCAACCTCTCAGCCAATACTACCTTCCTCATCATTGTACAGGAATCCCTTGTATTTATCAAACTAATCACTCTCTCCAATTCTACAGTTAAAAAATGTCTCAATTACTTCTCTATTCAGCAAAATGAAGGTGCCATATTTGTAGTAGATCATGACTTTTCTGAGAGTAACGACACAAACTTTGACTATCTCCTCAGCTAACTGTTGGTGATAATCATTATCTGATATGCTTTTAAAAACTGGTAGAAAGTCATCTTGATATAAGAAATTCTAAAGAGTATCAGCATCAGCTTGAACTTTTCTTGTCTTTCTTCCTGTTGTCTTGAAGTGAGTTCTAGTTGGAGGTTTGAATGCAGATGTTTTAGATATTTTTTTTCTTGAGTGAGTTTTGGCTAGATTTGAGTAGGGAATGTACAGTTGGCTTGTATAGGTACTTAGGTTTTTGAGTTTGAATTGATTGTGTGTTTTTTTTGGCTAGGTTTTTGGTTTTGAGTTGGTAGAGTTTGTGAAATTTGAATTTCTTATATTTTATATTTCTTTTCTCCTCTTTTTCCATCTTTCTTCTTTTTCTTCCCATCATCCTTTCCTTTCTTATCCTCTTTCCCCTTCTTCTTGCCATCCACTTTTCTACCACTAGTTTTGCTAGAGTGATTTGGATTTGAGCCAGAAGATTTATGCTCATCTTTCTTCTACTCATCATCATCCAAATCATCTTTTGTGTTATTTATGTTCTAGGTAGCATAGTGTCTGCATTCTTCAAGTATTTGCCTAGAATTTTGATCATTTCAACATCTTCAAAAGACTTGCTCTTCTTAGTCTTCAAATTTGTCTCTAGTGTCATTATTAGACTCAAGTTCCCCATGACACAATGCTTTAGAATCTGAAAGTGTTTACACCTTTTGGTTATTGGACAGATGTAGGCCACTCCATTGCTTAGCTGTAGGTAAGCTTCTGGAAATACAGCTATTTGACCCTTTTTGAGTTCTGTAAGCAAGAGAGTGTCCTCTGGAATCACCATGTTTACCTTTTTGATAAATATGTCCAACTCATATGCTCTTCTTGATTTTGTATAAAAGAGAGACACTTGCATGCATCTGTCTACACTTGAGTCACTCATATTGGCAACTATCCTCTTCTCCTTAAAATTTCCTTTAGTCACCATCACCACCCTCAGGAAATTGATGTTCCTATCCATAGCCTTCTTGTATGTGAAGTGATTGTAGTTTAGAGAGACTCTAAGGGCTTCTAGGAGTTCATCAAATTCCTTGTCAAGATAGGGTCCCTCAGCTGCCTTCATGAGTCTTTCTAAACTAACATCATCTTTATTTTGAATAGTAGTTTGGCTGGATTTTAGCCAAGACTCCATCTCCCCCTTCGTTTTGATAGCAGGCACAGTAGGTGTAGAGAGAGGTATTTGGGTCCTTACAACTTAGGTGTTTCCTGAAGGAGGATATTTAATGTGCCCATGATAGCTCCCAAAGACACTAAGGTCTGTATCTGTAGATATTTCTGGGAGTCTATTAGAGATTTGATATCTTGTTGTTGACTGGTGACAAGGGATGTGAGATGTGAGACTTGATTTGATAGAGAAGTATTGGAGGCTTGAAGATCTATAACTTGGGCTTGAAGATTTTGGATTTGTAGGTTTGTAGAGGTGGAAAGTATGGATTATGAACTAGATGCAGAGATGGTACCAAGTGAGTTCTGGACAGCATTCTTGATTTCCTCCATTACCAAAGCTGATGGTTCATATATATCCTTGTACAATTGATCAAGCTTGACCTTAGAGTCATTATTCTGAGTAATTTACTTCTGGATCCCCTCATACAAGGCAATAAAAGATTTCCTCAATTTGGATACATTTTTTTCAACTGGTGCAAGAGAAAGAGCTTGAAGCCTGTCTAAAAATTTGTTGAATTTGGATTTCATATCTGAGAAGGTTGGCATCAGCTCATCAATAGTTTGATTAACCAATTTCTTCATTTCAAGCTTATGTCCATCTAGAGTTTTCTCCACTGCTCTTCCAATATAATGAAAGGATTTTAATTGAGCTTTGTACAAATCAGTGATGGTATCATATACTTTTTGATGAGTGAGGAACTTGGAAATAGCCCCCAAAATGGTGATGTATTCTTCTCTAAATTTAGCCAAGGCCTCCTCCATGTTCACTTTGAAGTCTTTGGACAACCATGCATCCATATTCCTATCTGCTTCATCTGTAATCTTGGCCTGCTATTCTTCTACATCCTCCTTATATAACATCAAAATTGCATGATAGTCTTGATTAGACATATCAGTGGTGAGAAGTTTTTGGGTGATGTTGGCTAGGCCTGCAAGCTGATCAACTAGTAGATCATTTACTGCTGTTGGTTGAGCTTGAACATCTTGCATCCATTGAGAGATGAGGTGATCAGGTTGTGTAGAAGTAGAGGGTTGATTTGAAGTATTTGAGGTTGATGGTTGATTTTCTATATTTGAGGTTGATGGAGTAAAGGTAGAAATTTTTTCATGTGACAGGTGTCACAGTTTGACTCACAGTATGAACTGTGGTTGTGATAGTGTGTTGTTCACTAGCAGAGTGAAACTTTATTGGAATTAAAGGGGATTTGACCAGGTTACTATCATGTACCATGGTCTCAAACCCTTGTCCCTCTTGCAGGGGATTGACACTTGAATGTGCTTGTGTGCTTGCCTCCCCAATAACTGGATCACTGGCAATTGTACTACTAGCTTCAATTGACAGAGCAATTTCAGCTAGGGTTGTGAGGGGAGTTATTTCTGCTTGACAAACCTCCAATTTAATTGGAGAGGATTTGAGTAGCTCCCCCTCAAGAGTACTACCCTTAAACCTTATAGTCTGTGAAGACTATTGTGCACATGAAGGTGCAATTAGAACCTTCACAGTGTCTTCAGTAAAAACTGATGAAACTCCTGTATTTTTTATGGTGTCATCAAGCTCTACCTCATCATGTAGCCTCTCACCATCCAAAGATTGTATCTGAGTGGTGAACATAGTTTTTTCAGATTTTTCTCTGATACCACTTGTTAGATATGAAGTGCAATGAAATATGACACAGGGGGGGTGAATGTATTTCTTGGATTTTAATTTTCTTTTGAAAGTGTTTAGAATAATTTGAAAAAAAAATATGAATTTGTAGAGATAAATTGTTTGACACTAAACACAAGACAAAATATCAAAAACTCACTTAATTGTATTAATCAAATTTGTATTGCTACAAATCCGTGTTCTTAGAAATAAGAACTCAGCTACAAATCTTGAGAGAGAATACAATATTTTCTAGATATTTTTTTATTTATTTTTACTTCTAAAATAAGGACATGTGCATGCTTTATAGACCAACAGCACGGGATTACAAAACTTGTACTAAAATGTACTAACGCATTTTCTAGAGCTATCTCGTCTATTTCCTTTTCTAGTGTTAGAAAATCTGTGCAGAATCTTGTAGGTCTGTGACCATCCTTTTTCCAGTGAATCTTGGCTCTTGATCTTGTATTTTTCAAGCTACTGTTGTAGTCTTTCCAATTCAGTGAATGAATTGTTTGTTGACTGATAATCTTGAATCTTGAACTTTTCTGCATTCTGAATTATGAGATAGGTTGTCGAGGTCCCCTTTTGTATACTATACTTTTGGCTGACAGAATTTAGCATAATATACTATATTTGCATCAGCTTTTAATCTATCTCCCATAAAATATAAAACTACTCTACCAAAGTCATAAATACAGTTATGACGTAGAGAGTACCCAATCTATTGTGACATCATAGGAAGTGCATCAAAGTTTGTAAACTTGTTGTTAAATTCCCTATTGATGCAATCAAAGAAGAAATTCCATTCTTTTCGAAGCTCTGACCATTTCAATTGACCAATATTCTTCAAGTCTTTATCATATCTAATCAGAGTTAAAAAACGTTTGATCTCACCATTACCAATAAAATTAGTGTAAGACTGATGATTTGGTAGTTGAAGAACGTCCCTTACTATTTGAGGTGTAACTACACCTCTCTCCATTGTGTTCAAAAATGATACTAGGATTACCACTTTCACCACCATCATCATAGACACATGTTCTCCATAAAGAAAGAACATTATCTCTAGAAACAATAATAGGGTTTTTAAGAGCATACCCTACCTCACTTGCAGCTAGCAAATCCTGAAAGATGTGATAATCAGGATGAACACCTGTCTTGTCCAGAATTATTGCATAGTTGTTTGGAACAAACTTAGCACCATTGTAAGTGAAAGCCTTGATAGCAACTGAAAAAGTTATTATGAACTGTTTGAGAAAAAACTTAAAAATTGATTAGGGTATCAGAGTTTAATCGAGAGAGAAGAAGTAGGAGAAGAGTAGAAAGAGTTTCGTCAGAGAATAAAGTGATAATTTAAAATAAAAAAAATTGATTTTGTATACTCTGTACTCTTTTACTCACAAATGGTTCACATTAGTGGAACATGGGGCACAATTCTATTGCTCAGCAAATAATCATGGAATGGATAATTAGGAGCCGTAAAGACGTGCCTAGTTACACAAGGTATTGTGCCGTAATTACTGAAACGTTTTCCTGTGTATACGCCACCAACTATACAACTTTAATCATTGCATAAAATAACCCACTAAATTATAGCCACTAATTTGATTAAAAGATACTGACTGAGATAATTTTTAAATAAATTTTAAAAAAAACATCTTAAATAAATAGTCAACCAGAGTTTGACTATTATCAGAATTTAACCAAATACTATCAAATTTTATCAGTCAATATACATGTTTGACTGATATTAGTACTTAATCATATCATCGGAGTTTTCATGCAACTACTGTAGAGAGAAAACCTATCAGAATTTAACACTCTATTTAAAATTCTTAATGTAAATAGCATGAATACATGGTATCAGTGTTTAATATAGTTATCAGAATTTAAGAAATACTGATACATAGAAAATGATACCAAACTCTGATCATATATGCCTTTTATAGAACATAATTTATTCATCATTATTTGAGAAATAACCTGAGATCATTCCCAACTCATTCACCATTCTTGTAAATGTAGCTTCACAAAGTGGTTTCGTAAAGATATCCGCTAATTGCTGATCTGTATGCACAAAGTGCAATTCCACTGTACCTTCCATCACATGTTCCCTTATAAAATGGTACCTTATACTGATGTTCTTTGTCATTGAGTGTTGTACTGGATTTCTTATCATTGCAATAACACTTTGATTATCACAATATATATGAATTTTAGAATACTTTTACCTATAATCCAGTAATTGATTCTTCATCCAAATAATTTATGCACAACATCTTCCTGCAATAATATATTCAGCTTTTGTAGTTGAAGTGGATATTGACTTTTGTTTCTTGCTAAACCAATAAAATAATCTTCCACCAAAAATTGGCAGTTTCCTGAAGTATTTTTCCTATCTATTTTGCATCCTACAAAATCAGCATATGAATATCCAGTTAACTTAAAGTCTGAATCTATAGGATATCATAATCCAAGATTCATAGTTCCTTTGAGATATTTAAAAATTCTCTTCACGGCTAATAGATGTGGTTCCATTGGATTAGCTTAGAACCTTCTACACAGACAGGTAGCATACATGATATCACGCCTACTAGCAGTCAAATATAGAAGTGAGCCAATCATACATCTGTAGTTAGTTATATCTACTGATGAACCAGTATTAATATCTAACTTGGTTGTAGTGGTCATGGGTGTTATAGAAGTTGAACTGTCTTGCGTCCCAAATCTTTTAAGTAAATTCCTAGTATATTTAACTTGATTAATGAAGATCCCTTCTTCAGTCTTGTTGACTTTAATCCTAGAAAATAACTTAATTCCCCCATCATTACTCATCGGATATCTAAACTACATCAACTTGACAAACTTCTCACATAGTTTATTATTGGTAGAGCCAAAGATTATATCATCAACATAAATCTGAAATAACAACAAGTCCTTATTATGTTACTTATAAAATAGAGTTGTATCAATGGTACATCTTTTGAAACCACTTTCCAATAAGAATTATGCAAGTGTTTCATACCAGGCTCTTGGAGCTTGCTTTAGTCCATAGAGTGCTTTGTCCAACTTGTAGACATGATTTGGATATTTTGGATCTATGAACCCTGGAGGCTATTCAACATAAACTTCCCCATCAAGTTCACCATTGAGAAATGCACTCTTTACATCCATTTGGAACACCTTAAACTTCATATGAGCAGCATAGGCCAGAAAAATTCTGATGTCCTCAAGTCTTTCAACAGGAGCAAAAGTCTCATCATAGTCAATACCTTCTTGCTGTGAATAGCCCTTTGCAACCAACCTTTCTTTATTTCTTGTAACAATTCCCTCACTATCAGTCTTATTTTTGAACACCCACTTAGTACCAAATATTGATTTACCTTTTGGTTTAGGTACTAAAGTCCAGACTTTATTTTTTTAGAATTTATTCAATTTTTCTTGCATTGTTGTGATCCAGTCAGCATCTTGAAGAACTTCATCCACTTTCTTAGGTTCAGTATGAGATATAAAAGAATGATAGAGACATTCATTTTGAGTGGCTTTTCTGGTCCTTATACCACTATCGGGATTTCCAATGATTTAAGTCATAAGTATGTGACTTAATCTATTTTCTTGCAGAAGGAAGTTGAGTTCTTGAAGTAGATCCTCCCCTTTAATCCATGAAGTCTCCATTTTTACTTTGATGTGTACCATCATTATTTCCTGATGCTCCCCCTGAATCAGTGCTTCCGGAGTTATCAGTATTTGCTTCATCATTATTTGAGGAATTAGAGTCGATAAAGTATTTACTGATGTTTCTTGATTTGAATAACTTGAATTTGACTCTTGATATGAACCATGTGCTCCCCCTCAACATGTACTTCAGTATTTACACTATTGCCAATAACAAGTGGCTCATTAGAGTTTAAAGTGATATCAGATTTGCATTATCAGAGTTTGTCAGTCCATCATGATTTAGTTGTTCATCATATGATACTTCATTTTCAAATCTCAATTCTTCATGATCATCCTTATCTTCTAGACCTATAATCTTCATGTCATCAAAAGATACATGAATAGATTCCATGATCACTCTTGTTCTCAGATGACAAACTCTGAAGGCTTATGTTGACAGTGAATATCCAATAAAAATACCCTCATCAGCTTTTAGATCAAATTTTGTAAGTTTTTCAGGTTGAGTTTTAAGAAAAAAATATTTACATCTGAAATATGAAAGTACTTTAAATTTTGCTTTTTCCTTTTACCATCTCAAATGGTGTTTTCCCATGCTTGCTTATTAGAGTTGCATTTTGTGTGAAGCAAGCAGTTTGCACAGCCTCATCCCACAAATATGTTGGCAATTTTGCTTTCTCAAGCATGGTTCTTGGAGCTTCTATAAGAGTCATGTTCTTTCAACTCCATTTTGATGTGGAGTTCTAGGGGCATAAAATTCCTGTTTGATCCACTTATATTTACAGAATTCTTCCATAGTGTTGTTCTTGAATTTAGTTTCATTGTCAATTCTAATTATCTTGACTTTGTGTGTTGATCCTTTTTCCAGTTCTCTCACATGATCAAGAAGAATGGATGGAGATTAAGCCTTCATATGTAGAAAATATACCCATATTTATCTTGTTTACTCATCAACAATCACAGGTGCATACCTCTTCTTAGCTAAAGATATTACATTAACTGGACCAAAAAGATTAATGTGTAGTAAGTGATATTGTTTAAAAATTGAGGATTCATTCTTACCCTTGAAAGATGATTTCCTTAATTTGGCCTTCTAGAAAGAATCACATAGACCATCAGGAGTAAAAACTGCATTGGGCAATCCTCTTACAAGATCTTTCTTCATAAGTTCATTAATGTTCTTGAAGTTCAGGTGAGAAAGTCTTCTATATCAGTTCCAGCTTTCTTCCATAGTTGCTCTACTCAATAGATAAATTGCAAAGCCATATAAAGCTCTGTGAAAATAAAGAACCTAATTCATAAGTATTACACTGCTTCTACTTGGTTTATATATTACCAAGTTATAAAGCTTGCTAGACAATTCATATTACAGTCTTCGAGGTCCAGCAAGGTTGCTTCTTCACCTATGGAATGTTTCCTCTTCTTCGAGGCCCTGTGAAATGGAATGTTTCTTCTTCTTCTTCTACAGAATCCAAGATCACATGCAAAGTTTATCTTAGCTTATCATCTTCTTTTTTGAGATACCTATCATCCCATGTTTGTGACAGTCCTAGGTTTTGACCACTGTCACATCACTGTCAATAGCTATAAAATGCATTAGCCATTGATAGATGTTAGCCGTAGAACTCCTTAGCCATTGGAAGTCATTCTGCTACAGCTTCCCTTAGCCATTGATAGTCATTTGATTAGCAGTTGATAGGCTTGCGTATATAGCAGTTTATGTTTCTCTTCATTTAGAAATTGAAGATTTACTTCATTTAATCTGAATTACATGGCATCGAATATTTATACTTAACCATCGTATTTTAGATTATTCATTGAGTCAACATGACTTCTAAATGAACAATAACATTGTTATCTGTTTATTGAGTTCTCGGAGAAGATGTTACAATGACCATATCATTTGATGGGCTACTCCTCGAATTGTTATCCCTTAGGATGGTTAGTAGTTGGAGGTTACATTTTATCTTAACATAATTATGCAAATGTAGTTTTGTTTATCATTAGAACTTAGGCTTGATTTCTAAGAATCTTCTCCAATTTATGACTGATAGAATAACAACCATAAATCACACCCTTGATGATAACAAAATACATCCTGATAAATTAAGCATTAGGCATGCATAACTGTGATATGTTAAGCTGCTCAAAAATGAAATGCACAAGGAAATATTTTTGAGGAAAAGATGTTACTCTAAAAGTTTCTCCTTTTATCTGAGCATGTGTGAACATCTTATCTTTTAAATTTCTTTGCAATTTGAAATTTCAATATGTCCTTTTAAAAAAGTTCCCTTCATCCATTACTTTGACATACTAGCTTCTTAGTAATACTCTGAAGATGTAGACTTTTGGCAGTGGAAGTACAATTTCCAGTTTCTACTAAGTCTAGGCATAGCTCCATGTCAAGATTGCATATCCTTCATTGATGAACTGAGATGGATGTTGTAAGCTACTACTTCTTTTATTATGTTCAGACACTGCTATAGAATCAGTCCTGAGGTGAAATGTAACTTCTCAACTTTCTGAATCTTGTTTGCATGAAGTTTATCTTGGAAAAGCACTCATTTATACTGGAAAAATACATGATTGAGTTATTTTCCTCGATCTCTTTCTCTAAAATAGAAGATTTGTTATTTTGAAGACTGATTTGTGTAGAACTTTCTTGTTTCTGATGACCTTCATGTCCCTTTTTGGAAGATAAGCTTGAAATACTCTTTTCTCAGGATTGATAGGCAATATATTGGATAGAATTGGATCCTCATTAAGTTCAGCAGTTAATGAAACCTAACAACTGAACTTTCTTTTTTCCTTGCAGTTGTGCTTTTTCTTTCTGTTGGATTTCGTGAATGCTTATTGGCTTGCAATTGTTATGCTAACTCTGTGGCCAGTTTCAACTAGACACTAAATTGTTGATAATTCAATATTTTTACATATCTTCGGCCTAAGCCAGTTCTTAGCTTCCAAGTGATGGAAAGATCTTCTCTTATGTAATATCCGGGATATAGCATGCAATTATTTTTATCAATAAATGATTATTATGTGATTATTATATAAATTTTGGTAAATTATTAAATGATTGATATTGATATTTAAATGTGTATATGTGATAAAATGTGAGTATTCTAATTTTAATATGTTCAGAATAAAATATAGATAATTATGATATTTTTTTAGTAATTTTTGGATTGTTATAAGATTTTAAAATGATTTATTAATTTATTAATTATTTTCTGTGTAATTATAAAACTATTTTATTAACCCGGGAATCATCCAATTTCAACCGTTTTTACGTTTTTACAACCCGAAACTCTTCGGAAAACTCCTTCCTAACCTAATCTGATTATTCCGGATATTTTTCTTATTTTGACTTTTTCGATTCGGAGTACGGTTTGATCGTATGCGTCCTGGCGTAAAATTTTCGATACCATAATCAATTTTATAGATCAATAAAACTCGTATTCTCGAAAGACGGGATATTATTACATTATTCTCGTATAAAGTGTTTTATAAGAAGCCCGGTTTGGATAATTATCCAATACGGGTATCAAATCGGATAATTTTTGCAGTTACTTAGCGGCTAAGTAACTTATTTTTTGATCTAATGCAACGGGTATTAATATTCTATAAATATAAATAGCCTTTTTTATTTCATTTTATTCGTATAATCATAATCGAGCAGTAAAAATATAGAATTTACGGAGAAAAACCCGTAAAATCGTCGCGTTCTTGAGAATCAAAACCAAAAACGAAAGCGATATCGAACTCAGAATTAAGCGTGCCATATACCAAATCGAAGCTCTCAAAACGTTCTATCAGAATCAATCATCAATTTCAGTGCAGATATCAAGGTTATTTTCTTATTTATTTATTTTATTTCGAATTAATTAATAATTAAAATAGAAATTTTTGATGTTGATGGTGTTTATATGATTTGATGATTGTATCATGTAGATAATTTTGTCCTGATCATTTTGGTCTATTATATGATGAATTTGGAGTTCAATAACATATAGATAATTGAGTTTGATTCTTGAAATTTTAAAATTAGGGTTTATATGTTTGAATGTTCTTAATTGGAAATTAGGCGTTTCTTTGTTAGGGGTTATCAGATAAAATTGATTGTATCATCTTGTAGATCGTCCAAAGACGATTCGAATGATATATATATATATATATACTTAACGGACGGTAGCCAGATATTCCGTTCGAATTCGTTGATTTTTATCTTGTAGATAAAATTGAACCCAGCGGCGGCGTAATTTTCAGATGAATATTCTGTTCGATTCGTTGATTTTTCGACTGTTTTGACTCTGCAGATCGATTCCTGGAAGCAAGAACATCGAGTCCTGTTAATTTGATAACGATCTGGGCAGTCCCTGGAATTTTAAAAGTATACAAAAATTAGATTGTTGTTTAAAAATATTTTGAAAATGATATTTTGTTATTTTAAAAAATCAGAAAAATGTTTATTTATTTATTTCAAATTCAGAAAACTGTTTTTAATTATTTATTTTATTTAAAAATAAATCTGATTTTTTTTATTTATTAATTTTAATTAGTTTTTGATAATTTTAATTAATCCATTAATTTAATATTAATTGGTTAAATAATTTAATTAATCATTAATTAATTTTAATTGATTTAATAATTAGATTTAATTATTCATTTTGATTTAAAAATTCTGAAAAATAGTTTCGAGCTTTCAAATATTATTTTAAATTATTTTCAAGGCTCGATAATTATTATTAAACTATTTTAAAGTCAGATTCGGGTGTTCGAACCCTATTATTTAATTATAAAATAATTCGGAGACCCGTTTTAATTTCGAAAAATGTTCAAAAATTCGTATTAAATACCTGGAAAATCATTTTAACGCCGAATCTTCTTTGAAAAATAATTTTGATTGAATATATTACATGCTACGTGCTATATGTGATCTGATTGATATATAATATGACTGTATGTACATTGGTTGACGGTTTTTGTTGTAACTTTCAATCCGTACATCGGATTTGGGTGAAACGAATGGTAGATAGAAGCTTGTAACGAATAGAATGAGATGAGAATGAGTATTGATAAATAAATGTGATGTTTAACAGAGGAAGCGAGACGTAGAAAGGGAAAGCAAGTGCTTAGTGAGTGAGAACCAATTGACGAATGCAAGTAAAGTAAAAGCGGATTGATAAGGCAAGTGCTTCTACTTTTTCTTGTAATGTATTGCAAGTATTTTTGAACTCTCTTCATTATGTTGCAATTATTCCAAATAATTCTTATTCTATATTACAATTACTTTGAAGTACTTAAACCTAAACCCTAATTCTTGTTATCGATCTTGAGCCTTATTCTTTGTAAACCATTGATTGTTGAATTCTCAGATACGAACCACACATATACAATACTACTCCACAAATACATATATGCCACATACTGATTCTTAATATGGGATTTCCTGAGATACAAACCTTTATGCCTTGTATATCAGAAGAGCAATCCTTGTAACCACTAAGCCTTTGGTCTTCTACCTCTTGATTCTTTCCTTGATTGAAAGTCAATCTTCTTGTTTACCTTGTTATACCTTCACAGTGTTATGAATCGCCCTATACTTCGAGATCAATGTTGATTATGATTCAGTTTATTGATTTATATTGTTTATCATATTAAAATCGTGAAATTGGATTGTTTTTAAATATGGACTCGATTCGTGGTCGGGCCATATTTTTGGTCATAATAGGCCAATATTTGCCTTGGATCCAGTATATAGAGCAAAGTTGGCATCCTTGCTCGGGTTTAGTGCATGACTAATTAGCAGCCTAACCTTGGTTTTTAAAATGAAAGTGAATATCCAATTTTAATCATTGCTTATTAGGAAACTTAATTCCTTATATTATTTCAAATTATCATTGTTTAATTTCGGTGTTGTCATTGTGACTTTCTGAGCTAGTTAGCTCACTCTTGCAAATCTGTTTATGTTCTTTTCCAGTTAAAAAGAAAATTGCTGGTAGAGAAGATCCCCAGAAAAGCGTGTGAGCTAGGTTTCCAGGTTGAAATGGAATAAGCTAGCAGAAGATGTTTGACTTAGATGATGTTGGAAGTTTGTAATAAAGTTTTACTTCTGTTGTAAGATAAATAAATTGGGTTTTGGTACGTTTGTAATATAAATAAGGTTGTGGCTTGTGGGCATACTTTAAGCTGTTACGATCCGTGGAACATAGTAAGTAGGGTCATTATATACATATTATTTCATAAATATATTTATATATGGTGTGTGTGTGTGTGTTGTGGACCCCAAACTTCTGACCCGGGTTTGGAGGGCGCTACATGTTTGGCATCAGAGCTACAATTTAAATGTCACTGCCACAAGCCTAGATTGTCGGGAATGGGTAGAGGGTTAAGATTAGGGTAAAGAAATAGAAAAAAAATATGATGTCGAGAGGTTGAGTGTGACTAAATAGTTGGTTTTAGTATGATTTATGATGAGATTCAAGATTCTTATTTAGCAACGTGATTTTCATATAGCAGCGATGGAAGATTCCTTTATGCTGATATCATCTGATCACTCGGAGCCTTCAGTCGGAAGACCGTCATCTGATCCACGTCCTGCTCTTCCACCAGTGTCAGCTATAATACCAGTTGTGATGGTTGCACCACTGCGAGCTATTCCACCTCCAGGTGTGAGACCACCTATTCGAGGACCCCCACCTGCTTATTCTGACTCTACTGGACATTCAGTTGCGGGTGTATCTTTTCAGTTTAGTCCACACCATGTTCCATACTATAAGTATGAGGCTCTTCTTTTGGAGCGAGAATCCCTGTTGGCACAGATTCAGGAGCTACAACACATTATAGGGACTAAAGATGTTTACAGGAATGTGAGGGAGCTTCAGAATGAGATTCAGGTGACCCGGAGAGTACTTGAGGCTAGACTTTATGGAGCTACCTATGAGTATGCATCCCCATATGCTCTTATGGGGTGGGCCAGAGAGGTATTGGAAAATTTTAAGAGGCCTGGTGGACTAGAGTTTCCCTGAAGCTAAACGACGAAAATGATGTGACAGCTGATATATGTACAATAGTGTGTAGTGTGTACCATCAGACTTTTGGTGGGTATATATATAAACTAGACTTGCTGAATAATGGATATGCCTGTTGTACTTTTGCCTTTAATAAAATATTTTGCGCTTGTACTACCAAACTTTGATATATATATATATATATCAGTACATTTCCTTTACAGCATTATTGTACTCGTTTTATCTTACTTACTGCACCAGTTATAAACTCTTGTGATAACATGTGTCCCATTACCTAATTGTTTACATTCTGTAAAAAAGCATGCAATTTACTTAGTTCAACGATTGAAAATATTTTCAAAAAGAGATATTTATGTTTTATAAAATATTTTCATAAAAAGGATTTGATTTAAAGGCTAAATAAGTTGTTTGATTCTTTACAGAAAATGCCTCCCAGAAGAAATACCCGTTCTACCAACCAGAATGAAGAAACCAACAACAACAACCAAGACAACAATAACCAGAATGTGAATCCAGGTTTCATAGACCCAACTGTAGCCCAGATTCTTCATATCTTAGCCCAATAAAGAGTCCACCTGACTCAATAACAACAGAGGCAGACCAATTCTCAGGTAACCTATAAGACTTTTCAGGTGGTGAATCCACCAGAATTTAAAGGTTCTGTAGATCCTATTGAGGCAAGAGTCTGGTTGAAGGAAATTGAGAAGGCATTTGCCTTCGTCAATGTGAGTGAGGAGCAAAAGGCTGAGTTTGCAAGTTACTATCTGAAGAATGAAGCCACCTACTGGTGGGAAACTGTTAAGACGTTGGAAGGTACAGATGATGTTGCGTGGGATAGATTCAAGGAGTTGTTTTTAGAGAATTATTTCCCTCAGTTTGTTCAGGATTAAATGGAATTGAAATTTCTAGAGCTAAAGCAGGGAAATATGTCAGTGACGGATTATGAAAGTAAGTTTGAGAACTTGTCTAGATCTGTACCATCGTATGTGGACACTGATAGGAAAAAAGCTAAGAGGTTCCAACAAGGTCTCAAGCTATGGATAGGACGGAAAGTGGCCATATTTGAATTGGATACGTATGCGAGAGTTGTGCAGAAAGCTATGATTGCGGAGACAGAGAGTGAAATGTCTCATAAGGAGAAAGATAGTAAGAAGAGGAAGTTTGAGGGAAGTGAAGGACAATCCCAAGCAGGGAAGTATCCAAATTTTAATCAGAGGAAATGCAAGTTTCAGCCCGGAATGAATTTTAATAGGCAGAATGCAGGCAACGGAGGTCAAGTCAACCATCCAGCCACTGGGAACCAGCCAACCTAGCAGAGGCCAGCCTTATGAGGTTTCCAGGTATGTGGAAAGAAGCATGGAGGAGTTTGCAACAAGCTGAATGTGGTTTTCTACAGATGCAACCAGAGGGGGCACTATTCAAGGGAGTACTGTAATCAGCCAGTCAGAGAGCCAACCTATAAAGATCAGCCTACCAGGAATCAGGCAGGCAAGGTTCCAACAATTGGGTATACATATTTCAAGTGCGGAAAACCAGGACACATAGCAAGGGATTGCAAGGAACCAGTTACAGTCAATAATATGCTGAAAATCATGGGAGTTACTCCAACAGTGAATGAACCTCCCAGAGCTAGAGTTTATGACATGTTTGTGAAGGATGTTATCATGGACACTGATGTTGTGGCAGGTACGCTTACTGTGAATTCTTTATGTACTAAAGTGCTAGTAGATTCGGGAGCAACTCGATCGTTTATTTCTCAAGATTTTGTTGATAAGCTGAATTGTCAAATTAAATTTCTAAGTAAAATTATGGCGGTAGAATTAGCAAATCAGGAGCGTGTATCTGTTAACCAAGTATGTGCGAACTATGAAATTGATATTTCTGGAAATAAGTGTTGTGTTGACTTGATACCATTTAAGTTAGGAGAGTTTGACGTTAGTTTAGGAATGGACTGGCTATCTAAGCATGATGCTCAGATAGACTGTCGTAATAAGAAAGTAATCCTGAAGATGCCAGACGAGAAAGTGGTAACGTTTAAAGGTCAGAGGCAAGCAAAGAAGTTCTTGACGATGATTCAAGCTAAGAAGTTACTGCGACAAGGATGCGAGCATTTTATTGCTTATGTGATAGATAGAAGTCAGGAGCCAGCAAAACTAGAAGATATTCCTATGGTAAAGGAATTTCCAGATATGTTTCCAGATGAATTACCAGGACTTCCTCCAGATAGAGAAATCGAGTTTGCGATCGACTTAGCACCTCGAACGGAACCAGTATCTAAGGCCCCGTACAGAATGGCGCCGGTTGAAATGAAGAAACTAGCAAAGCAATTGCAAGAGTTACTAGAAAAAGGAGTGATTAGACCCAGTGTATCCCCATGGGGCGTACCGGTACTATTTGTTAAAAAGAAAGACGAAGCATGAGATTATGCATCGACTATTGAGAACTCAATAAGCTTACAATCAAGAACAAGTATCTATTACCTTGAATCGATGATTTATTTTATCAGCTAAAGGGAGCCAAGTATTTCTCCAAGATTGATCTGAGATCCGGATATCACCAATTGAAGATTAGGCCTGAAGATATACTAAACGCAGCTTTCTGAACAAGGTATGGTCATTATGAATTCTTAGTAATGTCTTTTGGATTGACCAATGCCCCGACAGTATTTATGGACTTGATGAACAGAATTTTTAAGGAAAATCTGGACAAGTTTGTAATTGTGTTTATCGATGATATTTTGATCTACTCCAAGTCAACATAAGATCACGCGAAGCATTTAAGGATATCTTTGGAAATTTTAAGAAAGGAGAAGTTGTATGCTAAGTTTTCAAAGTGTGAGTTTTGGTTACAAGAAGTTCAATTCTTAGGACACGTAGTAAGTAATGAAGGGATCAAAGTAGACCCAGCGAAGATTGAAGCTATTATAAATTGGGAAAGGCCAAAAACACCAACAGAATTAAGAAGCTTTCTAGGATTGGCAGGATATTATCGATGATTTGTTCAAGATTTCTCGAAGATTGCGACACCTTTAACGAAGCTTACTAGGAAAAGCGTGAAGTTTATATGCAACGAGAAATGTGAAGAAAGTTTCCAGGAATTGAAGAAGAGATTGATCACGGCACCTGTTTTGTCACTTTCAGATGATCAAGGAAATTTTGTAATCTATAGTGATGCTTCTCATAAGGGATTAGGTTGTGTTTGATGTAGCATGATAAAGTTATTGCATATGCGTCTAGACAACTAAAACCTCATGAGCAGAAGTATCATACTCCTGACTTCGGACAAGCAGCAATAGTATTCGCCTTGAAGATTTGGAGACATTATCTATATGAAGAAAAATGCGAGATCTATACGGAAAAAGTTTAAAGTATATATTCACGCAAAAGGAACTTAATATGAGACAGCGAAGATGGTTAAAGTTGATCAAGGACTATGATTGCACGATTAACTATCACCCAGGAAAAGAAAATGTTGTGGCAGATGCGTTAAGTAGAAAGGAAAGACTGAACGTGTTAACAATACCTGAAGAGTTATACAAGAAATTTCAGAAATTAGAATTGGAAGTCAGAATGTGTAAGCCTAATGAAGCAAGATGTATAGTATGACTTTTCAGACAGAATTATTAGAGAAGATATGAAAATGTCAAGACGAAATAATGGATCAGGATATCAATCGTTAAGTAGGAGAAGAGTTATGCACTCGGAAGGATGATCAAGGTTTCTCAGATTTTCTTCCAGAATTTGGATTCCACCAAGTAGCCGAGTTGAAAAATGAAATTCTACAAGAAGCTCACAACTCAAAATATTCAATCCATCCAGGAAGTACCAAGATGTATAGAGATTTAAAAGAGAATTATTAGTGGCCAGATAAGAAAAGAGAAATCGCGGAAAGGGTTAGCAAATGTTACACGTGTCAAAGAGTTAAGGCGGAACACCAGAGACCAAGTGGATTATTACAATCGTTAGAGATTCCAGAATAGAAATGGGAGCACATTGCTATGGATTTTATAGTCGGATTACCAAGAACGAAAGCGAACCATGATGATATTTGGTTCATAGTGGACAGAATAACTAAGTCATCTCATTTCTTGCCTATTAATGAAATATTTTCATTGGACAAGTTGGTTCACATGTATTTGAAGGAAATAGTAGTCCGTCATGGAGTCCCTGTGTCTATTGTATCAGATCGAGATCCACGATTTAATTCAAGATTTTGGAGAAGTTTTCAAGAATGCTTGGGAACTAAGTTGAATATAAGTACAGCTTATCATCCACAAAATGACGGTCAAAACGAAAGAACAATCCAAACCATTAAAGACATGTTACATGTTGGTGCCATTGATTTCAAAGGAAATTGGGACGAGCATTTGCCCTTAGTGGAGTTTGCTTATAATAACGATTATCATGTCGGTATCGAAATGCCTCCCTATAAAGCTCTTTATGGATGTAAATGTCGATCACCAGTATATTAGGAAGAAGTCAGAGAACATAAGATACTTGGACCCGAATTGGTGCCGCAGACAAAGGAAGTTGTTGAGATTATCCAGAAAAGGTTAGTTGCAACACAAGATCGTCAAAGGAAGTATTCAGATCAATCAAGGAAGGATATGGAATTTGAAGAGGGAGATCTAGTGTTACTAAAAGTGTCACTGTTAAAGGATTGTCAAGATTCGGAAAGAAAGGATAGCTGAGTCCCAGATATGTTGGATCTTTTGAAATTTTGAAACGTGTCGGCAAGGTAGCATACGAATTAGCGTTACCCCCGCACATGGAGCACTATCATAATGTTTTTCACATATCGATGCTTAAGAAGTATAATCCAGACTCTATACATGTGATCGAATATGAGCCGATAGAACTTCAGGCAGATTTATCGTATGTAGAGAATCCAACAGAGATTCTAGAAAAGAGAGAGAAAGTGGTAAGAAATAAAGTTGTAAATTTAGTAAGAGTACTGTGGAGAACCCAAGGTTGAAGAGTTAACCTGGGAACTAGAAAGTGATATGCGAGAAAAGTACCCTCAGTTGTTTACTTAAGAGATTCTGAGGACAGAATCCTTTTAAGGGGGAAGGATGTAATATCCGGGATATAGCGTGTAATTATTTTTATCAATTAATGATTATTATGTGATTATTATATGAATTTTGGTAAATTATCTGATGATTGATGTTGATATTTAAATGTGTATTTGTGATAAAATGTGAGTATTCTAATTTTAATATGTTCAGAATAAAATATAGATAATTGTGATATTTTTCTAGTAATTTTTGGATTGTTATATGATTTTAAAATGATTATGAATTTATTAATTATTCTCTGTGTAATTATAAAACTATTTTATTAACCTGAGAATCGTCCAACTTCAACCGTTTGTACGTTTTTACAACCCGAAACTCTTTGGAAAACTCCTTCCTAATCTAATCTGATTATTCCGGACATTTTCCGTGTTTTAACTTTTTCGATCCGGAGTACGGTTTGACCGTACGCGTCCTGGTACAAAATTTTCGATACAATAATCATTTTTATACATCAATAAAACCCGTATTCTCGAAAGACGGGATATTATTATATTATTTTCATATAAAGTGTTTTATAAGAAGCCCGGTTTGGATAATTATCCAATACTGGTATCAAATCTGATCGTTTTTACAGTTACTTAGCGGCTAAGTAACTTATTTTTCGATCCAATGTGATCCAACGGGTATTAATATTCAATAAATATAAATAGCCTTTTTTTATTTCATTTTATTCGTATAATCATAATCGAGCAGTAAAAATATAGAATTTACAGAGAAAAACACGTAAAATCGTCGCGTTCTTGAGAATCAAAACAAAAAATGAAAGCGTTATCGAACTCAGAATCAAGCGTGCCATATACCTAATCGAAGCTCTTGAAAAGTTCTATCAGAATCAGTCATCAATTTCTGTGCAGGTATCAAGGTTATTTTGTTATTTATTTATTTTATTTTGAATTAGTTAATAATTAAAATAGGAATTTTTAATGTTGATGTTGTTTATATGATTTGATGATTGTATCATGTAGATAATTTTGTCCTAATCATTTTGGTATATTATATGATGAATTTGGAGTTCAATAACATATAAAAAATTGAGTTTGATTCTCGAAATATTAAAATGAGGGTTTATGTGTTTGAATGTTCTTAATGGGAAATTAGGCGTTTCTTTGTTAGGGGTTATCAGATAAAATTGATTGTATCATCTTGTAGATCATCCAAAGATGATTCGAATGATATATATATATATATATGGTTAACGGGCGGTAGACGGAAGCGTTTCGCCATAAAATTGAACCCAGCGGCGACGTAATTTTCAGATGAATATTTCGTTCGATTTGTTGATTTTTCGACTGTTTTGACTCTGCAGATCGATTTCTGAAAGCAAGAACATTGAGTCCTGATAATTTGATAATGATCTGGGCAGTATTTGGCTCTCCAGAAAAGCTCGGCGGTCGCCGTTAATGGCAACCGGTCGGCGAACGGGGACGAAGCCGGAGAAGACGGTGATAATGCAAATAAGCCCCTCCAGTTGCGTGGATTTTCAAAACAGTCCCTGGAATTTTAAAAGTATAAAAAAATTAGTTTGTTGTTTAAAAATATTTTAAAAATGATATTTTGTTATTTTAAAAAATCAGAAAAATGTTTATTTATTTATTTTAAATTGAGAAAACTGTTTTAATTATTTATTTATTTAAAAATAAATCTGATTTATTTTATTTATTAATTTTAATTAGTTTATAATAATTTTAATTTAATTGATTAATTTAATATTAATCGGTTAATTAATTTAAATAATTATTAATTAATATTAATTGATTTAATATTAGATTTAATTATTCATTTTGATTTAAAAATTCTGAAAAATAGTTTCGATCTTAAAAATATTATTTAAAATTATTTTCAAGACTCGATAATTATTATTAAACTATTTAAAGTAAGATTCAGGTGTTCGAACCTTGTTATTTAATTATAAAATAATTCAGAGACCTGTTTTAATTCGGAAAAATGTTCAAAAAATCGTATTAAATACTTGGAAAATCATTTTAACCCCGAATCTTCTTTAAAAATTTATTTTGATTGAATATCTTACGTTCTACGTGCTATATGTGATCTGATTGATATATAATATGACTGTATGTACATTGTTTGATGGTTTCTGTTGTAAATTTCAATCCATACGTCGAATTTGGGTGAAACGAAGGGTAGATAGAAGCTTGTAACGAATAGAATGAGATGAAAATGAGTATTGATAAATAAATGTGATGTTTACCAGAGGAAGCGAGACGTAGAAAGGGAAAGAAAGTAGTCAGTGAGTGAGAACCAATTAATGAGTGTAAGTAAAGTAAAAGCGGATTGATAAGGCAAGTGCTTCTGCTCTTTCTTGTAATGTATTACAAGTATTTTTGAACTCTCTTCATTATGTTACATTTATTCCAAATAGTTATTATTCTATATTGCAAGCACTTTGAATTACTTAACCCTAAACCCTAATTATTGGTATTGATCTTGATCCTTAAGCCTTATTCTTTGTAAACCATTGATTGTGGAATTCTCAGATACGAACGACACATATACGATACTATTCCACAAATACATATATGCCACATACTGATTCTTAATATGGGATTGCCTAACATACAAACCTTTATCCCTTGTATAACAGAATACCAATCCTTGTAACCACTAAACCTTTGGCCTTCTACCTGTTGATTTTTTCCTTGATTAAAAGTCAATCTTCCTGTTTACCTTGTTATACATTCACAGTGTTATGAATCACCCTATGCTTCGAGATCAATGTTGATTATGATTCAGTTTATTGATTTATATTATTTATCATATTGATATCATGGAATTGGATTGTTTTTAAATATGGACCAGATTCATGGTCGGACCAGATTCGTGGTCATAATAGGACAATATGTGCCTTAGATCCAGTATATAGAGCAAAGCTGGGAGCCTTGCTCGGGGTTAGTCCGTGACTGATCAGCAGCCTAACATTGGATTTTAAAATAAAAGTGAATATCTAATTCTAATCATTGCTTATCGGGAAATTTAATTTCTTATATCATTTTAATTGATCATTGTTTAATCTCGGTGTTGTCATTATGACTTTCTGAGCTAGTTAGCTCACTCTTGAAAATCTGTTTATGTTCTTTTCCAGTTAAAAAGGAAATTGCTGGTAGCGAGGATCCCCAGACAAGAGTGCGAGCTAGGTTTCCAGGTTGAAATGGAATAAGCTAGCAGTTAATGTTTGACTTAGTTGGTGTTGAAAGTTTGTAATAAAGTTTTAAATCATTTGTAAGATAAATAAATTGAGTTTTGGTACAATTGTAATATAAATAAGGTTATGGCTTGTGGGCATACTTTAAACTGTTACGATCCGTTGAATATGGTAAGTAGGGTCATTAAATATATATTATTCATAAACAGGTTTATATATGGTGTGTGTGTGTGTGTGTTGTGAACTCCAAACTTTTGGCCCGGGTTTGGAGGGTGCTACATCTTGAGCCATTAATCCCCTTTTGTTGATTCACTGTTATCCTTCTAGTGAATTCTTGATGTCTATTGCTTCTTCTTGTCGGAAGAAAATTTTTGAAAAGACTTACAGTGTTGTCTTCAACTCTCTCTCAGCTAGAGACTTCTTGCTCCCCCTTAGCTGAACAGGTCTACAAAATTTTCTTCTTTGTTTATTGCTCATTTTTTACTTAAAGTTACACCCTTTCAACTAGATTTATAACTTCTGTAGATTATTCCCTTAGAGTTTCTCCCCCTCAGCTTGATCTATGACTTCTGTATTCAGTAAGCTTAAACTACTCAAATTACTTCTCTCCCTTTTTGTTTGCATCAATGGTTTAAAATAATAGTAGTTTAAAGAGTCTTTGATTCACTTTAAGGATTTGATAGGATATACTTTCTCAAATAGAAAATTGAGTTTGTGCAGCTAAAGTGTGACATCCTGGCTTGTACTTTGCATCAGCCTTCTGATGTAACCACTAAAGATCTTCATGTAGCATCCAGTTGTACCTGTAATTCACTAATATTCTCTAATTTCTTGCATCAGGGACTCCCCCTGTCTCACACATCTCACACCCTCACCATCATCTTCTAAGCTGGAACACTCATCTTTTGCTTGCAGGCTGAAAGAATTGCTCTGCCTCTCATTCACTCCTCTTCTTTTGCCTACTTTAAAAAGCAGTCTCTCACTCTCAGTATTTTCACTCCCTTCCCTCAAACTAGGACTGTTAAAATGATTGTGTTTAGTAAATTACACAAGATTTACATACTGTACTATTATCAACTGCTATAAGATAGCTGTTGAAACACAATTTGACTTGCAAATTTTTATGCCAGAGGACTAGCCATTTATGAACTAACACTTATCAACAACTGAATGATATTAATTAATAAAGAGAAGAGAATAGCAGTTAAGAGTGTCATAGCAGTTGTAAGCTGTGAGAACTGATTAGCATTTGAAAAACACAGTTTTCACTTATTATGACTGAAATTAGAGACTGATGTTCCAATAAATCATCCAGAGGATAATGAACACCAGTTTTAGAATATATCTTCACCATGAATTCAATATTTGCATCATTTGTTAGGTCACACACACTGTAGAAGGGGGTTGAATACAGTGTATACTACAATCAAATCGAATTAAGAACACAAGTATGAAATACAGAATAATCTTATTAATAAAATAGTATTACAATGGAACTGTTCTCTCTCAGTGATGAACAAATATCACGAGAGCTGCTAGGGTTACAATGAATAATATTCTCGATTAATATAACACATCTAGTGTAAACCCTATGTTGTGTTTATATAGACACACAGTTACAAGATAATCTTCTAATTGATATAGAACATAAGTATGCATCCTAATATATATCAACTAGTTATCTTTTCTTCCAAGTATTCTATTCTTCATAGAATTCTTCTCCATGCATATCTCTTCTTATTTTAGTCTTGATCTTCTCCTTTAAATCAACCGTCGTCTTTATCTGAACGTCTTCTTAAGTCCTGATATTATCTCCTGATAAATATCTTCTGATATCTTAAGTTCTGATATCTTAAGTTCTGATATCTGAAGTTCTGACTTCAGTATAAGTACTGATTTCCAGTTAAGTCCTGATTTGTCCTGTTAGTTAACATCTGAAAACTAAAAACAAATCATTATTAGACATGACATCACAAATATATCTAACAATCTCCCCTACTTATAAATTAACATAATATACAAGTTTAATAGATATTTGATGATGTCAAAAATATTAAGTACAAATGAATGAGAATTTGACTAAGTAACTACAACACACAGTCCTTGTAGCTTTTACCATCCTTAAAGTCTGATATCAGCTTTAGCCTGTATATACTTCAAAGCTGTAGTTCTTGACTTGGCTTCAGTGTGTGATCTCTCTAATGTCAGGAGTTGTTCTGAGATAGTTCTTTAACAGACTTCTCTCAGCATATTCAAGTTCATTCTGCATCCTCCTTTTTGCATCTTTAAGTTCAACTGTATCTTCTACTGTCTGGAACATAGCAGCCCTGAGATCATTTATTTTTGCTTTCCTTATATCCTGATCCAGTCTGATGACATAGGCTTTATCAGACTCTAGATTGAATTCAAGTCCCTTAATACCAAGAAATATAGTGATGATTTTGGTAGTATTAGGCTTTATCTCAACTATATCACCATTGTGAGCTCTGTACTTAGGATAGTATGGTATGTCAGACTTTACAGAATAAAGTTTCTTCAGCCTTTCAATATCAGATTTTAAGTAACTGGCAGCACCATATGTTGATCTGTTTTTCACTTGAAGTAGAAATAGCACATGTTGCAATTCTTCAAAATACTTCAAACGAATAGCATTCTTTGTAATCTGGAATACCCTCCCATCTGTCATAAAATATAACATGATATCTTCTTTCAATACAGAGTGGTAGACCATTTGTACAGACTCCAGTTGATTCAATTTTTCAGGAGTTATTCTTACTCCTGGTTCACTCAAAGAAGTTAGATCAGAGGTAGTATTATTTACTCTCTTTTCTTTAGAACTACCCAATCCTGATTTGTCTCTAGCTTCCTTTCCTCTAATAACTCTTGCTTCAAAACCACTTGATGTAGTCTTTAAAAGTTGATAGACTGTTAAGCTTTAGTAAACCCAGGTAGTAGAATCTTTGAAGGTTTAACATGAGCAATGTCAGAGGTTTCCTTTTCTTTATCTTCTGATATCAAGCCAACTTGAGCTCTGTCAGAGGTTGCTTGCTTCATTGTAATATCATAATTTACTATGTCCTGATCTTGAACAACATGAGCTATGTCAGAGGTTGTTTGAATATTCTTTTTCTTCAAAATCAGACTAGTATCTTCATCAGATTTTGCTTCCAGATCCATGATTGACATATATACCTTTACAGGTTCATCAATTTTTGCTTTACCCTTGGATCTAGAATCAACTTCCACCTGTGATTTGGACTTGGCCTTAAATGCCTCAGTATCTGACCTCTCTTTAATCACAATGCCCGTAGGCTTAGGTGGTTTTTTTGTAATGACTTGAGCTTTTGACTTTGACTTGACATTTTCTGCTTTAAGTCTGGCTTCTTCTTCCTTCAGACTTTCAATATCCATGCCTGGATTGTCCTTTAGGAACAGCCTTTTGGAAATCTCTTCATCAAGTTTCAAAGTTTGTTCACTAGAACTCATCCTTTTCCCAGTATCAGAACTTGTTCTTCTCCCAGCATTAGATTTTATTCTCTGTGTAGAAGTTCCTGCTTTCCTAGATGAAAAGCTTTTGCCTTGACCATGACCTCTACCCCTTTCAGAGTTTCCCTGGTCATCATTATCATCAACCTTACCCTTCAGTGGTTGATCAGTTCTGCATTTGGACTTAATCACTTTCTCCCCCTTTTTGGCATCATCAGGTAATAGGAGAGAGACAAGCAATTCCACAGAGTTTTGGATTTCATTGAGTTGATCTTGTTGAGTAGCTTGATTCTTCAAAATATCAGATATTTGAGCTTGCTGCTTTTCTTGAGTCTTTTCTATGTATCCAATGCGGTCAAAGGTTGGCTTAAAAAACCTGTTCTTTTCCAACTTGACATTCATGTCTTGTTGAATCAGGGTTTCTTGAATTTTGTTCACCTTGGCTTGAGTTATTGAGTGTTGACCTTGAAGATGCCTTGTACTCAATGCAGTAACTCTGAGCTGTGCTTTGAAATCATCATTCACAAGCATCTCATCAGCTTTAGCCAGGTGCTCAGCAAGAATATTTGCAGTAGGAACAAAATCATCTTTGTTCCACTCCTTGATCTATTCTTTTCCTCTTAGAGTTTCACTCCAAGGTACTGGTGCATCCTCTCTCACAAACTTTTTAATCAAATCAGCTTTATTAACTGGTTGTAGAGGTGCATGTCCTGAAGGACCAGCTACATCAGCATTTTCATTTGTAGCAGCTTCACCAGTATTTTCAGCATTTACAGCATCAGAACTTACAGAGCCTGTAGAATTAGCTTCCTCTGATAAAATGATAGTATGTGAGGCTATAGAGGTTTCAAAATCATCCTCTAAGTTCTGATCAACATCCAAATTCTGATGCTCACCTAATATCTGATCTTCATCATCTAGATTCAGAAGAGGCGTTGTTGGAATATCTGCATTAAATTCAGCATTTAAAATTGGTGTTGTTGGTGGAGTTTATTGAAGAATGGTTGGAGCTTCCAAGTACAGAACCTCAGGCACAACCAAGTTGTGAATTACTATTTCAGCACTTGTACCTAGGTCTTCAGCATGTACTTGTTCAATGATAGGAGACACAGGAGGTGTAGGCATTGGCTCTGGAATTTTCTCTGGCTCTTGAATAGGAGATTTGTGAGCTTCAGTAAGGTCTGGTTCAGGAGTGGGAAGTAATTCAATCACAATTGGTTCTGTTGGGATCAGAGATTCCTGACCCCCTTCCTTAGCTATTGCTTCCATCCCTTCTTCAAAGTTAATGATTCACTTACAGCCCTCCTTGCTCTTTGCTTTTTAAGTCTCTTAGCTGAAGTAGAGACTCTGGGAGCTTCATCATCAGAGTTTAGCTTTCTAAGCCTTTTTAGGGGCCTAGAACTCCCAGTTTCATGAGCTTTCTGAGAAGACACTTCCTTAGCTACTTTTGTAACAGGTTCTGATGTGTGAACCTGTGCCTCATCTTCTGATTCATCTCTCAGAATCATCCTCCTTCTTTTATGTTGTGTCTGAGGTACAGTCTTTTTCCTCTTTGCTCTAGAAGAAGAAGGTTGCACTGTAGTATGTGATGATGGTTGATTGGCATGAGCTGATATGAGTGGTTGTTGAGTGACAGGAGTAGGTACTGATTGTTGTTGTGGGTTGGTGGGTTGGACATTAGGATATACAGTTATATAGGTTTCTGGATCAGCATTTACCAAGACTTGTTTTACTGATTGAGGAATTTGTAAAGGTCTCCAAACTCCTTTCTTGTTATCAGAGTTTAACAGGTCATTAAAGGCCCTTTTTGCAAGCTTAAAGGGTGAAATCAAATCATTGAATAGTTGGGGTTCATCAACACAATGGAAACTATATATAAGCTGACATAATCTAGCAAAATATACTACATTCCTATCTTCTGTCATCCTATCCCCTATAAAACCTAGCACAGCACTGGCATAATCAAAATGAGTTTGATTTATAAGAGCGTACCCGATTTGCTGACTCGGAATGGGAATAGCATCAAAGTTGGAGCATTTATTTGTGAATTCCTTGGTGATGCAGTCAAAGAAATAACTCCATTCCTTTCTAATATGTGATCTTTTCAATTGACCCAGCTTTCCCAAGCTTTGCTCATAGCCCAAATTGGCCATAAGCTACTGTAAAACAGGCTCCTCCACTATTGAGAATGTACAATCTTCAGGTAAATGGAGAGCTTTACGAACAGTCGATTTAGTAACCACATACTCAACATCTTCTGATGTGAAAATTATGCTTGGAGAACCAGCAGCACCACCATCATCATACAACCCAGTTCGCCAGAACATCAGCACTTGTTTGCCAGAAATAGATTGAGGTTGAGTCAGAGCATATCCAATCTCACTAGTAGTTAAGAAATCCTGTACAAAATGAAGTTCCGAAAGATCTTCACTCTTAGTGAGAATGGCAGCATAGTTGTTGGGGACGAACTTTGCTCCATTAAAGATTATATCCTTGGGTGCCATTGAAAACGAGTGAGAATTTAGAATGCCTAAAAGGTGTTTGATAAAATGTATGTATAGTAAACCGTCAGAAAATATGAGAGTATAAGAGAAAGAGAGAGAGTTAATAAAATAGAAGTGTAAATAAAAGTTTTGAAGATCTTTTATCTCTTTTACTTTGACACCCCACGTAACAACAGTTATTGAGAAGTAGAACAGACGTTACACCTGTTAGACATGCAGCAATTAAGACAGTAGTTAATGGGCACGGGAAATAAGTAATGATTACTATGTAGATGCAGTTTTTCAAAAAAAAACTGTTCCCACTAAATAAATGATTATGACTGTCTTTATCTCACATAAACCAATATTCTGATAAAATATAACCGTTCAAGTATTAACTTAAAAATAAATCAAGTAAATAAATACTGCCACGTAAGCATCAGAACTTGATTATTATCAGAATTTAAAAGTCATCAAAATATGGCTCCTTAACTCAAAAAGTGAATGTTTATTCCTGTAATTCTTCACACAAATACTGATATGGTTACAACAGAACTTAATCATCAGAACTTCCATCAGAACTTGTCCTCAGAATTTATGCAACTGACACTTAAATTGTTCATCTAAAATAACATTGATCATCATAGTAATTTTTATCATTCATATGGAGTGTAAGTGTGTGCTTTAAGCTAAATATAAGACAAAGAGTAAAATCTGATTCACTTCAGTACATCTTAGAAATAAGGCATAACTATGAACTTTGCTTAAAATATGTCATTAGTCTGAAGTCTACTATAGAATGAGTTCATGCATGAGTCCACCTCAACTGTTTTGTGCTCATTTTATGCATCTTTTGAAATTCCGTTTTACAGTGGCTTCTCAGTATAAGTGAGTCACAACTGCTTATCATAATTTATGCTATTATCAGAGTATTTCTCCAGTAATCAGAGAATGTGAAAAGTCACCAAGAAAATTTTATCTTGATTTTCTAATGCATATTACTTAATACCAGCAATGCACTTGGGTCTTCCCTTCCACATATATTATTCTCTAGATCTCAAAGGAGTACCTGATATTTATTTCATTTCTTTTCTTTTTCTTTTGATAAGTGAGGCTTATCAGCACTTAGTAAACCCATAAGATATATAAACATCAGTTTTTAACAGATAAGAAGCACCATTCTAGTTTTTGACTTAGTAATGAGATACACAAAGTAAAACTAACCAAGCTCAATATCAGAATTTGCTTGTGTTAAAAGATTTCCACATAAACAATTACTTCAAACATGGGATCTTTAGTATATTAGATACTACTGGGTTAGCATCTAGCACAGTTATCCTCATTGGATTGAATAGTCACAGAAACATTCATATCACTATCAGAGTTTAGAAATTCACATCAGACAAGCACTTAGGTAAATTTCAATTTAAGCACAGATTACATAAAGAGAGTAATATCTATAAATATTGATCATAAAGTCTGGTGTATAAAAACATAAACTAAACAGATTTAGAGAAAGAACCTGAAACCATTCCAAGTTCATTTACCAATTTTGTAAAAGTAGCTTCACATAGTGGTTTTGTGAAGATATCTGCTAGTTGTTGATCTGTTGGAACAAAATGTAATTCCATTGTACCTTCCATCACATGTTCCCTTATGAAGTGGTACCTAATGCTGATGTGCTTTGTCATAGAGTGCTGAACTGGATTATCTGTCATAGCAATAGCACTTTGATTATCACAGTAAATAGGAATTTTAGAAAATTCTAACCCATAATCCAGTAACTGATTTTTCATCCAAAGAATACGTGCACAACAGCTTCCTGCAGCTATGTACTCTGCCTCTGCAGTTGATGTGGAAATTGACTTTTGTTTCTTGCTAAACCGAGAAACTAATCTGCCTCCAAGAAATTGGCAGCTTCCACTTGTGCTTTTCCTATCAATTTTGTAGCCTACAAAATCTGCATCTGTGTAACCTATTAGCTTAGTCTGATTCCCTAGGATACCACAATCCTAGATCAGCTGTACCCTTAAGGTACTTGAAAATTCTTTTCACAACTGTTAAGTGAGGTTCTCTTGGATCTGCTTGAAATCTTGCACAAAGACAGGTAGCATACATGATATCAGGTCTACTTGCAGTTAGATAGAGTAATGAGCCAATCATACCTCTATAATCAGTAATATCTACTGATGTACCAATATCCTTATCCAATTTTTTTGCAGTGGCTATAGGAGTGGATGCACTTGAACAGTCTTGCATTCCAAATTTCTTCAACAAATTTCTGGTGTACTTAGATTGACAAATAAAAGTTCCTTCTTCATTCTACTTGACTTGAAGGCCCAGAAAATAGCTAAGTTCTCCCATCATACTCATTTGATATCTTGAATGCATTAGCTTGGCAAACCTTTTACAAAGTCTGTCATTTGTAGAGCCAAAAATGATATCATCAACATATATCTGCACCAAAAGTAAGTCCTTTCCATGGTTGAGATAGAATAAAGTTTTGTCAATAGTCCCTCTATTAAATCCACTTTCCAGAAGAAACTGAACTAATGTCTCATAGCTTGATTAAGGCCATAAAGTGATTTATCAAGTCTGTAGACATGATGAGGAAATTTTGAATCTGCAAAACCTGGAGGTTGTTCAACATATACTTCTTCTTCCAATTCTCCATTAAGAAAAACACTTTTTACATCCATTTGAAAGACTGTAAACTTTTTGTGAGCAGTATAAGCCAAAAATATTCTTATGGCTTCCAATCTAGCAACTAGTGCAAATGTTTCATCATACTCAATTCCCTCATGTTGAGAATATCCTTTTGCAACCAGCCTTGCTTTATTCCTTGTAATTATGCCATCACTATCAGTTTTGTTTCTGAACACCCACTTTGTACCAACAACAAATCTATTTTTTGGTCTTGGCACTAGGGTCCAGACTTTATTTCTTTCAAATTAATTTAACTCTTCCTACATTGCTTGCACCCAATCAGCATCTTGAAGAGCTTCTTCCACTTTCTTTGGTTCAGCCTGAGAAAGAAAAGAATGATAGAGACATTCATTTGATGTTGTTGTTCTAGTTCTAATACCTGCTTCAGGATCTCCAATAATCAAATCGGGTGTATGTGCTTTAGTCCACTTCCTTGCAGATGGAAGGTTATCTCTAGAACTGGATGTTACCCCATAATCCATGCTGTCTCTATCAACATTTTCTGATGCTCCCCCTGAAATCATGCTCTCTGAGTTGGATCCTTCAGAATTTGAGTTTCTAGAATTATCAGAACTTGGCCCATCAGAACTTGATGAATCAGAATTTGAGTTTCCAGAATTATCAGAACTTGGCCCATCAGAACTTGATGAATCAGAACTTGAAGAGCCTATTCTTGGTTCTGATGCTTCTTGAGATGTGGTTGGATCTTCAATATGCTCCCCCTGTACAGGTGTATTTTACTTTGGTGTAGTCACCACAGTTTCAATAACATCAGAGTTTAACCCATCAGATTTTGCAGTATCAGGATTTAGACTATCAGAATTTACAGAATCAGAATTTAAAACTTCATTCTCAAATCTCAGCTGATCATGATCATTGAAATCTTCAAGTCCAGTAATCTTCTTATCATCAAAAGAGACATTGATAGATTCCATGACAACCCTTGTTCTTAAATTGTAGACTCTGAAGGCTTTTGTGAAAAGTGGATATCCAACAAAGATTCCTTCATCAGCTTTTAGATCAAATTTGGATAGCTATTCAGGATGAGTCTTAAGAACAAAACACTTGCATCCAAATACATGAAAGTACTTCAGATTTGGCTTCTTTTCCTTCACCATCTCATATGGTATCTTTCCATGCTTGTTGATAAGTGTTGCATTCTGAGTAAAGCAAGCAGTCTGCACAGCTTCATCCCAAAAGTAGGTTGATAACTTTGCTTCATCAAGCATAGTTCGTGCAGCTTCAATAAGAGTTCTATTCTTTCTTTCAACAACTCCATTTTGCTGTGGAGTTCCAGGAGCAGAGAATTCCTGTTTTATTCCATGGTCTTTGCAGAACTCTTCCATGATCAAATTCTTGAACTCAGTGCCATTATCACTTCTTATGATTTTCACAGAGTCTTTGACCAATTTATCCAGTTGTTTGACATGATCAATCAAGATAGATGCAGTTTCACTTTTTGTGTGCAAGAAATACACCCATGTGTATCTGGTAAACTCATCTACTATGACCATAGCTTATTTCTTCTTTGCAATAGACATGACATTCACTGGACCAAATAGATCAACATGTAGTAGGTGATAAGGCTCAAAAATTGAAGATTCAGTCTTGCTCTTGAATGAAGATTTTCTTTGTTTTGCCTTTTGACATGAATCACAAAGGCCATCAGGAGCAAATACTGATTTTAAAAGTCCTCTCACAAGATCTTTCTTGACTAGTTCATTTATATTGTTGAAATTTAAATGAGAGAGTTTCTTGTGCCAATCCCAGCTTTCTTCAATTGATGCTCTACTTAACAGACATATTGCATAACCATCAGAACTTATTGAAAGCTTAGCTTCATAAATGTTACCATGCCTGTATCCCTTTAGAATAGATTTGCCTGTAGATTTGCTTACAACTTCACAGTGTTCTTCAAAGAAATCCACATGATAACCTGTGTCACAGATTTGACTAACACTTAGCAGATTGTGTTTAAGTCCTGAGACTAGAGCTACTTTTTCAATGATGACATTCCCAAGATTGATATTGCCATATCCCAGAGTTTTTCCCATGTTTCCATCTCCATAAGAAACTCCTGGGCCAGCTTTCTCCACAAAGTCTGATAGCAGGGCTTTATTTCCAGTCATATGTCCTGAACATCCACTATCCAGAACTAGGATGTTTTTCCTGTTGCCCTGCAATCACAAAGACCACTAATGATTAGTTTTAAGGACCCAGACTTGCTTGGATCCTTTGGCCTTTTTAAGTTTGTTAACATTTGCAGCGGATTTAACATCAGAGTTTATGTCAACATTTTTCTTATCAGAATTTACAGTATCAGACTTTGCATCAGAACTTACACTAGAAACAATAATGCTAACTTTCTTTAAAGAAGGTTTTATTTGATAATAATCATAGTACAAACTATGATATTCCTTACAAGTATAAATGGAATGCCATAAACTACCACAATGAAAACAAGGATTTTGTGGCTTAAACCTAACACTCTGACTCTTAACTCCTGACTTAGAAGGTAAGAAGTTTATATTCTTATTCTTCTTGCAAAAAGAAGCCAGATGGTTAGAATTTCCACAGTTATAGCATCTCTTTCTAGGAGCATTAGGAACAGGCATAAAATTATTGCATTTATTCACACTTTCCTTTCCATTCCTATTTTTCCTAGGTGGCTTTACCTTGTTTACATCCTTAATCTCTTTCAGCCTATACTTAAGCTGCTTCTTTATCATTAAGCCTATGTTAACTTTAGATTATTTATCCTATTTAAATTTGTCAGAAGTTGACTCTGTCTTAACTTCTGTATCATTATCTTTCATCTCTTCAGAATCAGACTTTACAGTTTTAGCTACAAACTTAACAAGATTTACCTTTGGCTTAGTAGTCTGTTTAACAATAATTGGCTTAACTTGTTTAGTTCCTATTTCACTTTTATCATCTCCATAACCTAAGCCCTCTTTCCAGTTTCCACTACTTAACAAATTTTGAGTTGTTCTACCAGAGTTAGTCCAAGTTCTGATAATCTCTCTTTCCTTTTCTAACTCAATTTTTAGAGATTGATTCAATTTTAACAATTCACACTACTAGAAAATCAGCATTAGACATCGCACATTAGACATCAGTCAGAAAAGTCACTGATGTTAAAAGCCTTTTTTACATCACATAAAAAAAAGTGATGTCTTTTTGGTATGTTTACATCAGCTTTTGAGTAAAGTGATGTCTAAGTTTTTTTTAAAAACTATGTCACATCAGTTTACATATAAACCGATGTCCAATATCTTTTTAACATCGGTTGACATAATAACCGATGTCTAAGCTCAATTTTAAAAAATTAGAGCCCGCTGCTTCTCCCTTTTGCTCCCGCCCTTAGCCAAATTTTTCCCCCCTTAGTATATTTCCCCATCCCGCCTATTCACTCATTCACTTTAATAACATTATAACATAAAATTAAAAATAAATCAAAATCAAAACAAAAACAAAAAATTACAATCTCCACAAAGACAAAAATAAAAACTAATTCACTCATTCCCCCTTTCTCTCTCGACTGCTAAACCTAGAACTCTCAAATGTATGCTTACTGTATTTCCCCCTTTCCGATTAGACCTTGAATCTCCAATTAAACCTCTCAATTTCTTCAACTCATCTCTTAATTTCTTACTATCTTTCTTTCAAATGTTTTTTTTTCTCATTTGTTTCAATTTTTGTGACAGATTCGAAGATTAAGGAGTTAAGTGTGTTCATTGAAGTTTAAGGTGAGGAGTAGAGTTTCTTGGAGCTAAATCTTGTAGCTAAGGGTTTATTAAAGCTTAAATCTCGGAGCTAATTAAGTTGGATTTTGGTCTTGGAGTTTATTGCTGTGTTTTTTGGGATTTTGGAGCTTGCTTTGTTAGGTATATTCTTCTTTACAAATCTATTTATATATGTTTGGGCTGCATGTATATATTTGTGTAGTTGTATGTATGCATGTGAAATTGAAATGTGTAGTTGTTGCATGTGTAGTTGTATGTGTAGTTAAAATACGGATTTACATGTAATAACAAGTGCTTGTATATATTTGTGTTTGTGTTGTTTGTAAATATATTTGTGTTTAGTCTGTTTACTAATTCATATTATAATCTTAAAATCATGTATTCAGATATTCTTAGTTTTCCTAGGCAGAATAATTCAGTTTGTGTCAGTGTCGAAAAGATGCTACATGGCCATTAAGAGTTCAAATGTAGTATATTGCATTTTGGGCAGTAGGTTTCTTTTGGTTACAAATTTGCTTAGAGTAATCTCCAGTTTCTGGTTGTGATATATCATATATGAAATTATATTTAAATATGCAGCATTGTCTTTGATTTTTAACATAACTCTGATTACAACTTTGCAGATTACAGATGTTGAAAATTTGATAGTAGCACCAATATCAAAAGCATCAGCTAGGCAAAGAGCTGGAAGGGCAGGAAGAGTACGTCCTGGAAAATGTTATAGGTGCTGAACTGAGAAGTTCTCATTTTATTGACAATAGTTTCTTTTTAGAAGTTGTGCCTATTATTATTATCTATTCTAATTATCAAGAAGATTTTAATGGTTTAGGTGTGATACTGTGTCCAAATTCTGCATGATGTGTGCACAGTTTGAAGTGAATTAGATCTTGAAAAACAGGGTGTGATATGAGTTGATAATTTTCATAGATTGATGGGTGAATATCTTCCATAACATCTTCATAGATTGATGGGTGAATATCTTCCATATCTTCCATAGCATCTTTCATATGTCCAAGTTCCACCTCTTTGGTGTTTTTGTTATTGAAAATGGATGGTAGAATTTAATTATAATTCATCTTCGGCATTCTTCTCAAATATCACTGCATGAGTTCTTGTTCATAAATTTATTAAGTTTTTGTTTTGATTTTGCTGGAGAGCAAGACTTTGTTGAATAATATTAATTTGAGCTATACGATATTAGGCTCTACACAGAGGAGTATTACGTTAATGAATTGTCTACAGAGGGGATTCCAGAGATTCAGAGAACAAGTCTTGTTTCCTCTGTGATTCAGGTGTGTACTCTATTACGTTCTTGAATGTGGAAGCTGTAAGAATTTGCTTGCATAACAGTTATAATCTGTATGCAATATGCCTGTAAGCGTATTATGTTTAAATTATGTGTTCTATCATTCTTTGAACAATATCCACTCACATGTTTGACTTTTGAGTATCATTTGCTTATGGAAAGGGTTGTGGAAGGGAGTGTCTTCTGTTTCATCTGTGTATCTAGATACTTACAAGTTACAAATATCAATAATGTTACCTTATAAACAATAGGGTGATGTCTTGAAATTTCTTTCGAAATTACGCTTGAAATTGGAGTAATCCTGTACTGTTTTACATTAATGCATGGAAGCTACTGATATATTGTAAAACCACTATTTTGTTTTGGTCAAATAAGATAGAAATTAAGGTTCCAACCCATGCTCAAAGTTGTCAGAACTGTATCTTATGACGTACTCCTTGCCTGTGTCACCTCATGTGCATAATAATTAATTCTTCTATGCCTGTGTAACAAATCACCTCATGTTAAGTGCAATATAGTGTTTCTTTTCATAATTTTAATATTCCTTTCCTGTATAAACATCTAAGATTCTTGTTTGGAATGTTAAACTTAATTCATCAATGATCTCTCTTTGTAAATACTTCTTGGAACGGGGGATCCTTAGAATTCACTATATTGTATTCATCTCAGTTAAAAGCGCTGGGCATAGATAATATCCTAGGCTTCGATTGGCCTGCATCACCGTCGCCTGAAGCTATGATCAGAGCACTTGAAGTGCTGTATTCTCTTGGTGTAATTGATGATGATGCCAAACTTACTTCACCAGCTGGTTTCCAAATAGCTGAAATTCCATTAGTATGTTGCAGTATATCTTTCTTTTAAAAAATTGAATAATTTTATTTTTCTTCCTGAGCACACACACATGAGATGCCTAGTATAATTTTTGCACTTCTCTCTGTTATCCAAGTGCAAAACCACCTACCTAGCTATATAGTAAATAGAATTTATACTGATTTCATGATTTCTAGTACTCAGAATATTTAACTTTATGTAGGAACCAATGATCTCAAAAATGATCTTAGCTTCAGATGAGCTTGGATGTTCCGAGAAGATCTTAACAATTGTTGTTGTCCTTTCCATACAGGTAGACTCTCCCCTATATCATAATCTTTTTGGAATTCTTCATATTTGATCTAGCTGTTTGTATAACATAGAAATATGAACATCTTGAGTTGAATGATACAATAATTGTATGATAAGTTACATTCTAAGAGTTCTCTAATCAATTGTATACATATAGTCTACACTGGATCTTCAGAATTCTGTAAATATTTGAGATGCTTAAGATATTGTGAATAGTCTAGTAAAGCTCATGTTTTTTTTAAAAAAAACTTCTGTTGCAGTCTATCTGGGTATCGTCCAGGGGATCACAGAAAGAGCTAGATGAAGCAAAGATGAGATTTGCTGCTGTCGAGGTTTCATCTCAACTCATGTTTAATTTATATAGAGCTTCAGCTGGTTTAGCAGCTGTTAAATTTTAGAAGAGCTTCAGCTGGTTTAGCAGATGTATTTCTGTTTGGGATGAACTATGTAAATGATCGATGGTGGATGTCTAGTACTTGCTTTTGCAGTTATGTAGTTTGTTTGGATTATGAAGTTTGGTTGGTGGTGGATATATGTACGTAATTGGTATAATCTATGGTAAATCAATGAATGTATGTTTGTTTTTGCATTTGTTTTGGTTTGGTTAGTTTTGGAATGGTAAAATGGCAGTTGGTATGTTTTTGGATGACTCTTGTTTGGGTTTTGGGCATTTGATTGAAACAGGGGATTCATGAATAAAAAAAATAAACAAACATCACTTCATGAACTAAATAACTGATGTAAAATGTAGTCAAATAAGACATTTCATACAATAAACTGATGTCATAAGCAGGCACATATATCAGCTCACAAGAAATGACTGATGTAAAACAATATAATAGATATCACATTTTGAAAGAACTGATGTTAAACACACACAAAGACATCGGTTTCATTAAAAAAAGAAAGGTACGACATCGCTTCTGATAAAAGACTGATGTAATATGTTAAGTTACACATCAGTTTAACAAGTTTTACGATGTTAATGTATCATATTGCTTTATATGTGATAAGTTTAAAATGATATACATGACATATGAATGAATAACTGAAACCATAGTGAAGGTATACATTGAAGAAAAATACATCACATTGTTAAGAAAAACGATGTTTAAACTGTGTATAGACATCGGCTAATAAGCGATGTGTAATGCACCTACCTTTCTCATCGCATGCAAAGACATCGCTTGGATTTTAAATAGACATCGGCTAATAAGCGATGTCTATTGACAAATTTCTAGTAGTGTCATCTCTAACATAAAAAGCATCATCTCTTTCTTTCTGAGTTTGATGGAACATAACTAACACTTTTTCTAAATAGTCATTCATTTTCTTAAAAGCCAGATTTTCAGAAGTTAACCTTTCACAAGTTAAAGTCTGATCTCTATAACTAATGAATATGGTTTTAAGATAAGATCTCAACTCAGTAATATCATCAGTATGAAAAGCATAAGTTGTTTGAGGTACCTTTAACTCAGCAGCTTCAGAACTGCTATCAGCATTTGCCATCAAGGCATAGTTCACCTCATATTCAGAATCTGAAGTGTTTGTCCAGTTTTTCTTCTTTGTGATAAGTGCCTTGCCTTTGTCACTTTTTCCTTTCTTGCAATCAGGAGATATGTGGCCTTTCTCACCACAATTGTAGCATTTGACATTTGAGTAATCTCCTCTGTCAGACTTTCCAGCTTTGCCTTCAGATTTTCTGAATCCCTTCTTATCAGAACTTCCACTTTTCCTGGAAAACTTCTTTCCCTTTCTGAATTTCCTGTAAGCTATCTTTGTGATGCCCTTCACCATAAGAGCACACAATCTCATCATCTCTTCATCAGCATCCATCTCAGATAGACTTTTAATTTCTGAATCATCATCACTATTAGTACGTGATGACTCAGTATCAGACTTTGTGATGAGAGCCTTTCCTTTGCCTTTCTTTGAGACAGCCACTTTGGGGGATTCCTCCTCAGCCTTAAGAGCAACTGTTCTTGACTTTCTCCCATGCATCTTGCTTCTTTGATCCATCTCAAATTCATGAGTTTTAAGCATACCATAAATTTCATCAAGAGTAGTTTCATCAAGAGCATAGTTGTCTCTTATAGTAGTTGCCTTCAAATCCCAACTTTCAAGAAGAGCTAAAAGGAATTTAAGATTAGTATCTTTAAGATCATATTCCTTATCCACCAGTGACAGATCATTCAAGAGTTTGACAAATCTGTCATATAAACCAGTTAATGACTCATCAGGTTTTGAGTCAAAGTGCTCATACTCTTGAGTGAGTATAGTCTTCATGTTCTTCTTAATTGAATCAGTTCCCTGGCATCTTGTCTCCAAGGCATCCCATATCTCCTTTGCAGTCTTGCAGTTAATTACTGTTAGGTCACACACACACTGTAGAGGGGGTGAATACAGTGTATAGTACACTCAAATTGAACTTTAAGAACTTAAGTAACAGAAAACAAACTTTATTGAAACAATAAACTCTGTTACAGTATGGAACTGTTACCTCTCAGTGATGAACAAATATCACGAGAGCTGCTAGGGTTACAATGAATAATCTTTTCTAATAATGATAACACTTATAGTGTAAACCCTATGTCTGTGTTTATATACTACATAGTTACAAGATAATCGCTAATTGATATGGAATATAATTCTGCTTCCTAAAATATATCAATCAGATATCTTTTCTTCCAAGTATTCCATTCTTCACGGAATTCCTTCTTCATGCATATCTCTTCTTATGTTTATCTCGATCTTCTTTCCTTTAATCAGCTACTGTCCTTATCTGATTGTCCTTCAGCACTTAAGTTCTGATATCTATCTTCTGATGATTATCTCCTGATAATATAAGTACTGATATCCTTAAGTCCTGACTTCCAGTATAAGTACTGATCAACAGTTAAGTACTGATTTATCCTGTTCACGTAAGATCTGAAAGCTAAACATAAAACATATTAGCCATGACATTATCAAATATATCTAACAATCTCCCCCAACTTGTAAATTAACAAAATATACAAGTTTAACAAATATTTGATGATGTCAAAAACATTAAGTACAAATGCATGAGAAATAGACTAGATAACTACAACTTACAGTCCTTAAAGTTTTTACCAATTTCAACTTCTGATAACAACTTCAATCTGTATAAATATCAGAATTTAAGCAGTTGTAGATCTTCGACTTGGCTTCTTCATTTTCTGATCTCTCTGATGTCAGGAGTTGTTCTGAGATAGTTCTTCAACAAACATTTCTCAGCATATCTTAGTTCATCAATCATTCTCCTTTTAACACCTTTAAGCTCTGCAGTATCTTCACCAGTTTGAAAGATTGCAGCTCTGAGATCATTAATCTTTGCTTTTCTCAACTCCTGATCTAGTCTTATGACATAAGCTTTGTCAGACTCAAGATTGAATTCAAGTCCCTTAATACCAAGATACGTTCTGATCTGTGCAGTATTAGGCTTCATATCAACAATATCACCATTGTGATCTCTGTACTTTGGAACATATATGTTGTCAGACTTAACAGAATAATTCCTTTTCTGTCTCTGAATCTGTTCTTTTAAGTAGTTTGCAGCAGTCTCTATTCTGTCATCCACATGAAGTAAGAAAAGTACATGCTCCAATTCTTCAAAATACTTCAAAGGAATGGCATTTTGTCTTATATGATAAACCCTACCATCTGTCATGAAATACAACATGATGTATTCTTTCAAGTAGGTATGGTAAACCATCTGTACAGATTCCAGTTGATTCAATCTCTCAGGAGTTGCTCCAATACCTGGTTCACTCAAGGAAGTTGGATCATTGGTAGTGTTGTGTACTCTTCTTTCATCAGCACTTCCCAATCCAGTTTTATCTCTAGCTTCCTTTCCGGTAACTACTCTTGCTTCAAAACCACTTGCAGTAGTCTTCAAAGATTGAGTCTGTTTTGCTTTAGTGAATCCTGGTAGGAGTGTCTTTGATCTATTTTCTGATATCAAGTTAACTTGAGCACTGTTAGAGGTTACTTGCTTCTTCTGAATATCAGAACTTACAATTTCTTGACTCTGAACAACTTGAGCCATGTCAGAGGTTGTTTTAAGAACTTTTCTTGAAGTCAGAACAAGATCATCTTTTCCATCAGTAATTTCTTCTTCCTCGGGAGGTACATAAGGCTTGATAGGTTCACCAACCTTTTCTTTACCCTTGGATCTTGGATCTATCTGTGGTTGTGATCTAGCCAAAGTTGCTTCAGTATGTGTCCTTTCTTTGATCACAATGCCTTTAGGTTTTGGAAGTAACTTTTTACCAGAAGCTTCAGATTTAGATGTGACTTTCTCTGATTTAAGTCTGGCTTCTTCTTCCTTTAAACTTTCCAAGTCCATCCCTGGATTTTCTTAAAGAAATAACTATCTTGACATTTCCTCATCAAGATCTAGAAGTTCATCAGAACTTATCCTTTTACCAGCAGCAGAACTTATTCTTTTCCCAGTATCAGAACTTGTTCTGTGACTAGCTTGTCTTGATGTAAACCTTCTACCTTGACTATGACCACTACCCATTTCAGAGGTTCCTTGGTCATCTTTTCCATCATCTTTTCCTTGCAGTGTCTTGTTGGTTGTGCATTTGGACTTAATTACCTTCTCCCCCTTTTTGGCATCAGCAGGTAATAAAAGAGAGATAAGTAGTTCCACTGAGGTCTGGATTTCAGTAAGTTGTGATTGCTGAGAAGCTTGATTTGTCAGAATTTGATCAATCTGAGCTTGTTGTTTCTCTTGAGTTTTCTCAATATAAGCAATCCTGTCAATGGTAGGTTGAAAGAACTTTTTCTTATCAATTTTCCAAACTTGTTCCTGTTTGATAAAGTTCTCCTGAATCTTGTGTAGCTCTGTATGAGTATTGGAATGAAGACCTTGTAGATGTTTAGTACTCAATGCAGTGACTCTAAGCTGGGTTTTAAAATCATCAGAATTTAACATTTCATCAGCTTTAGTCAAGTGCTCAGCAAGATGTAAAGCATGTGGAACACATGAAACTGAGTTCCATTCCTTAGTCCACTCCCGACCTGCAGGAGTTTCACTCCAAGGCACTGGTGCATCCCTGATAACAAACTCCTTTACCAGTTCAGACTTAGGAAGAGTCGGTGGAGGAGTATGTCCTGAAGGACCTGCTTCATCAGCATCTACAGTTGTAGCAGCTTCACCAGTATCTCCAACATTTGCAGCATCAGAACTTAAAGAATCAGTATCTTCTGATAAGACAACAGTGTGAGTAGCAATGGAGGCTTCAGCATCCTCTAATTGCTGATCTGATACTAAGTTCTGATCAACAGCCATATCCTGATGCTCACCTAAAATCTGATCATCAGCATCTTGATGCAGAGAAGGTGTTGTTGATAACTCTGGAGTTTGAACAGCATCAGTAACAAGTGTTGTGGAAGGATTATTTGCTGTTGGAGCTTCTAAGAAAAGAATTTCAGGCACAACCAAGTTCTGAATATCAATTTCAGCACTTGTGCCTGGATCAACAAGAGACACAGATTGTGAGTTAGCCTTGTCAGATACAGCTTCCTGAGATGGAGTTGATGGAGAAGAAGTGACTGGAGCAAATTCCTTGCCTTGTGAGATCAGAGATTCCTGATCCCCTTTCTTAGCTGCTTCCTCCTCATCATCTGAAACTGGCCTTTGTGTCCTCTGTTTCTTGTACTTCCTTGTTGATTTGGATTCCTTGGGAGTTTCAGGAACTGTCATACGTCTAAGCCTCTTGAGAAGCCTAGAACCCCCAATTTCAGAATCCTTCTGAGAAGTTTCTTTCTCAGCTTCAACCACCACAGGTTCTGAAGAAGGAATCTGTTCCTCAGAATCTGATTCATCTCTCAAAGTAATTCTCCTCCTCTTTTGAAGTGTTTGAGGAACAGTCTTTGTTCTCTTTGGCTTAGAGGATGTAGGCTCCACAGTAGGTGCTGAAGAAGAAGGTTGAGCAGTCTGTGAAGTGGAGAGATAGGATTTGAGATAAGTTCTGAGGGTAGGTTGAGTAGAATGGGAGGTAGGTACTGAAGTTGATGGATTTTGGTTATGGTGAGTTGGTTGAACATTTGAGTAAACAGATTTGTAAGTAGTAGGATCAGCATTTATCAGAATCTGTTTCACAGACTGAGGAATCTGTAATGGTCTCACCATTGATTTCTTTGTGTCAGCCTTTATCAGGTCGTTAAAGTACCTTTTTGCAACCTTAAAAGGTGGGGTTTGAGTGCTGACTAACTGGGGTTCATCAGTACAGTAAGTGTAAATAAGTTGACAGAATCTAGCAAATTAAACAACATCTCGATCCTCTGTCATCCTATCCCCAATAAAACCAATTATTCCAGTTGCAAAATCAAAATGAGTTTGATGGATAATAGCATACCCTATGTGCTGACTCAGAATTGGGATAGCATCAAAATTTGAACATTTGTTCCCAAAAGCTTTGGTGATGCAATCAAAGAAGAAACTCCATTCTCTTCTGATATTAGCCCGTTTCAACTGTCCAAGTTTCGTCAGACTCTTTTCATATCCCAATTCAGCCATTAACTCCCGAAGGGCTGAGTCCTCTGGAACTGAGAAAGTACAATCCTCTGGAAGATGTAAAGCCCTGCGTACTGTACCAGGAGTGACTATAAAGGATGAATCACCCACTTGGAAGATAATACTGGGAGTTCCACGGTTACCACCATCATCAAAAACTCCAGTCCTCCAGAACCTCAGAACTTGTTGACTTGAAAATAATGCAGGCTGAGTTAAGGCGTACCCAACCTCACTATGTGCAAAAAGATCTTGCACAAAGTGCAATTCAGATGGAGCTTCAGCATGATCAAGAATTGCAGCATAGTTGTTTGGAACAAACTTTGCTCCATCAATGATTAAATCCTTTGGTGCCATGTGAAAAAATTGAGAATTAAGTATGCCTGTTAGGTGTTTGATATAATGTCTGTATGAAAACAACGGAAAAAGTAAAGTGAAGGAGAGTAAAAGTAAGAAGAGAGATAAAAGATGAAGAAATTAAAAAGATTACAGAAATCTTCTCTCTGTTGTACTTATACAAAAAAAATATTACCGTTGGACACCTGTCAGACATGCAGTAATAACGGATAGTTACTGGGCTCGAGAAAACAGGAATGATTACTTACCCAGTTGCCTAGTTTCAAGGAAAAACCGTTCCATTTATCAAGAGAATCAGTTTTAATTCAAAATTTAAACCGTTAGCACTGATTGAATTATTTTTCATTGCATCATTGAAATTCTGAAAATACATCACATGAAAATGACCAAGATAAATTAGATATATAAGTGCTGAAAATGAGTCAGAACTTAATATAAAACAAAGGTTATATGGTCATCAGAATATCAATCAGGATTTATTAACACAGGATAAAATAACTCAGAGACAAAATCTTGAAGTAAAAATAATTTTCATTAATATATCAAGTCAATACATTTATGAAATGGAAATTTACATCAGTACTTATACAAGATTTTCCCTAAGCTTCTAATCCTAACGTCAACAGCTTTAGTCCTAGCTAAGAAGCCTGACAAAGCTGATGATGAAGAAGAACAGGAAGAAGACGAGATTAAGTCATCTTCCTCTTCCTATCTTCGACGAACAAGATGGCGAGTCGTATGATTCGCTCTTGCTGACGGATAGCTTCCCGCCTTTCCTCCTCCAATCGCTCCAGATGGCGATGGTAATCCATATAGAAGAATAGGAGGTGAGTTAGCACCTCCTGTGGGACAGAATCCCAGATCTCCTCAGGAATGGCTGTTACATGCCATTCCTGCTGCCAGTCGGCACAACTTAGCTCCATTGTGAAGGTTTGGTTGTTCAAAAACATGTTGTATCGAACCATTGTGTTTTTGATAGAAGAAGGAGGATAAGTGTGTGAGAAGAATGTGATGGAAAGACTGATGTGAAGTGGTTGCTTATATAGGCAAGAGAATGCCAAGAGACGCAAAGATATTTAATGCTGACAGGTAGAATTAATTCTACCTCGTCTCCCTAGACTTTGAAAAAGAATAACAGTCATTGGAAAGAGGAAGCATGGTCTAGACCGCACAAGACACAAGAAACAGTGGACTGTTCAAGGACAAATACCATTAATCCTAATCATAGTGACTATTACTCTTCCACTTCAACATATTCTAGTTCGAACTGAGACTGTTACCAAATTTTATTCACAGATAAGTCAAGTAAAGGATTAGACTGAAAAATCAGAACTTAGACCTATACCAGAACTTAACAGTCATCAGAACATAATTTCTTAACTCGAAAAAGGAATGCCTATCTTAGTAAATACTCATACAAGTTCTGAGTTATGGACGTCAGAACTTAATCATCAGAACATGTAACTTAGAACTTGTCCTCAGAATTTTTGCAATAATGACACAATGACTGTTTATCTAAAATAACATAGACCACCACAGAAATTTTCATCATTCAGATGGAGTGATTAGTGTGTGCATTAAGCTAAAAATAGACAAAGAGTAAAGTCTGATCCACTTCAGTACATCTTAGAAATAAGGCATAACTAAAATTTTGCTAAAGATCTGTCGCTGTCCTGAAACCTACTGAAGAATGAGTTTATGCTTGAGTCCACCTCAACTGTTTTGTGCTAATTTTATGCATCTTTTGAAATTCTATTTTACAGTGGCTTCTCAGTGTAAGTGAGTCACGACTGTTTATCAGAATTTATGCTATTTTCAGAGTATTTCTCCAGTAATCATAGAGTGTGAAAAGTCACCAAGAAAATATTTTGCTTTTCTGATGCATATTTACTTAATACCAGCAATGCACTTGGGTCGTCCCTTCCACATTTTTACTCTAGATCTCAAAGGAGTACCTGATTTTGATCTTTTTGCTTTTTCTTTTGATAAGAGAGGTCTATCAGCACTTAGTACATTCAGCAGTTTTACTAGTATCAGAACTTAACAGATGAGTAGCATTATTCTAATTTGTGACTTAGTAATAAGATATACAAAGTGAACTTAACTAAGCTCAGTTATCAGAATTTGCTAGTGTCATAAGATTTCCACTGAAATAATTACTTCTTCCATGGAATCATTTGTTTATTGAAGACTACTAGGTCAGTATCTAGCACAGTTATCCTCATAGGATTGAATAGGTACTAGAACAGACATATCACTTATCAGAGTTTAGAAATATATATCAGACAACAGTCAGTACTTAAAGACATTTATCAATTAAGCATAGAATACACAATGAGATTAATTCTGTAAATACTGAGCATAAAGTCTGATAACACAGAACAAGTCTAAGCAGATTTAGAGAAAGAACCTGAAACCATTCCAAGTTCATTTACCAATCTTGTAAAAGTAGCTTCACATAATGGTTTTGTGAAGATATCTGCCAACTGTTAATCTGTGGGAACAAAATGCAATTCCACTGTACCTTCATCCACATGTTCCCTGATGAAGTGGTACCTGATGCTGATGTGCTTTGTTATTGAGTGTTGAACTGGATTACCTGTTATAGCAATAGCACTTTGATTATCACAGTAAATAGGGATTTTGAAATATGTTAACCCATAATCCAGTAACTGATTCTTCATCCAAAGAATCTATGCACAACAGCTTCCTGCAGCAATATACTCTACTTCTGCAGTTGATGTGGAAATTGACTTTTGTTTCTTGCTGTATCAAGAAACCAATCTGCCTCCAAGAAATTGGCAGCTTCCACTTGTGCTTTTCTTGTCAATTTTGCAACCTGCAAAATCTGCATCTGAGTAACCTATTAGTTTAAAATCTGATTCTCTAGGATACCATAATCCCAGAGCAGCTGTCCATTTAAGATACTTAAAGATTCTTTTTACAGCTGTTAAGTGAGGTTCTCTTGGATCTGCTTGAAATCTTGTACAAAGACAGGTAGCATACATGATATCAGGTCTACTAGCAGTTAGATAGAGTAGAGAGCCAATCATACCTCTGTAGTCAGTAATATCTACTGATTTACCGGTATCCTTATCCAGTTTTGTTGCAGTGGCCATTGGATTGGATGCACTTGAACAATCTTGCATTCCAAATTTCTTTAGCAAGTTTCTGGTGTACTTGGTTTGACAAATAAAAGTGCCTTCCTCATTCTGCTTGACTTGAAGGCCCAGAAAATAGCTAAGTTCCCCCACCATACTCATCTGATATCTTGACTGCATTAGTTTGGCAAACTTCTTGCAAAGTTTGTCATTTGTAGATCCAAAAATGATATCATCAACATAAATCTGGACCAGAAGTAAGTCTTTTCCATGGTTGAGGTAGAACAGTGTTTTGTCTATTGTCCCTCTGTTGAATCCACTTTCCAGAAGAAACTGAGCTAAAGTCTCATACCGTACTCTAGGAGCTTGCTTAAGTCCATAAAGTGCTTTGTCAAGTCTGTAGACATAGTCTGGATGTTTGGTATCTACAAAACCTGGAGGTTGTTCAACATATACCTCTTCCTCCAATTCTCCATTGAGAAAAGCACTTTTCACATCCATTTGAAAGACAGTAAACTTTTTGTGAGCAGCATAAGCCAAAAATATCCTTATGGCTTCTAACCTAGCAACTGGTGCAAATGTTTCATCATAATCAATTCCCTCCTGTTGAGAATATCCTTTTGCAACCAGCCTTGCCTTATTCCTTATAATTATGCCATCACTGTCAGTTTTTTTTCTGAATACCCACTTCGTACCAACAACAGATCTATTCTTTGGTCTTGGTACTAGGGTCCAAACTTTGTTTCTTTCAAATTCATTCAACTCTTCCTGCATTGCTTGCACCCAATCAGCATCTTGAAGAGCTTCTTCCACTTTCTTTGGCTCAGTCTGAGAGAGAAAAGAATTGTAAAGACACTCATTTGAAGTACCTGTTCTAGTTCTGACACCTGCATCAGGATTTCCAATTATCAAATCAGGTGTATGTGATTTTGTCCACTTCCTTGCAGATGGAAGGTTTTCTCTAGAACTGGATGCTCCCCCATGATCCATGCTATCTTCATTTTCATTTTCTGATGCTCCCCCTGAAACTATGCTCTCTAAGTTGGATTCTTCAGTATTTAGATTTTCAGCACTATCAGAACTTGGCTTATCAGAACTTGACAAATCAGAACTTGAAGAGCCAGATGCATGTTCTGATGTTTCTTGGGATCTGGTAGGATCTTGAGTATGCTCCCCCTGCATAGGTGCATCTTCCTTTAACGTAGTCACCACAGTTTCAATAACATCAGAGTTTAATCCATCAGAGTTTATAGTATCAGGACTTAGACTGTCAGGATTTTCAGTATCAGAATTTAAGTCTTCATTTTCAAATCTCAGCTGATCATGGTCAACGAAATCTTTAAGACCAGTGATCTTCTTGTCATCAAAAGAGACATTGATAGATTCCATGACCACTTTTGTTCTCAAATTATAGACTCTGAAGGCTTTTGTGGAAAGTGGATATCCAACAAAGATTCCTTCATCAGCTTTTAGATCAAACTTTGATAGCTGTTCAGGATGAGTCTTGAGAACAAAACACTTGCATCCAAATACATGAAAATATTTCAGATTTGGCTTCTTTTTCTTCACCATCTCATATGGTGTTTTTCCATGCTTGTTAATGAGTGTTGTATTTTGAGTAAAACAAGCAGTCTGCACAGCTTCAGCCCAGAAATAGGTTGGAAGCTTTGCTTCTTCAAGCATTGTACGTGCAGCTTCAATGAGAGTTCTATTCTTCCTTTCAACAACTCCATTTTGCTGTGGAGTTCCGGGAGCAGAAAATTCATGCTTTATTCCATGGCTTTTGCAGAACTCTTCCATTATCAAATTCTTGAACTCAGTGCCATTATCACTCCTTAAATTTTCACAGAATCTTTGACCATTTTATCCAGCTGTTTGACATGATCAATCAAGATAGATGCAGTTTCACTTTTTGTGTGCAAGAAATACACCCATGTGTATCTGGTGAACTCATCCACTATGACCAACGCATACTTCTTCTTTGCAATAGACATGACATTTACTGGACCAAATAGATCAACATGTATAAGATGATAAGGCTCAAGAATTGATAAATCAGTCTTGCTCTTGAATGAAGATTTTCTTTGTTTGGCTTTCTGACATGAATCACAAAGACCATCAGGAGCAAATACTGTGTTTGGCAATCCTCTCACAAGATCTTTCTTGACCAGTTCATTTATATTGTTGAAATTTAAATGAGAGAGTTTCTTATGCCAATTCCAGCTTTCTTCAATTGATGCTCTACTTAACAGACAGATTGCAGAGCCATCAGTACTTGTTGAAAGCTTAGCTTCATAAATGTTACCACGTCTGTATCCTTTCAGAACAACTTTGCCTTTAGATTTACTCACAACTTCACAGTGTTCTTCAAAGAAATCAACATGATAACCTCTGTCACAGATTTGACTTATACTCAGTAGGTTGTGTTTAAGTCCTGAGACCAGAGCTACTTGTTTAATTATGACATTTCCAAGATTGATATTGCCATATCCCAATGTTTTTCCAATATTGCCATCTCCATAAGAAACACTTGGGCCAGCTTTCTCCACAAAGTCTGATAGCAGGGCCTTATTTCCAGTCATATGTCCTGAACATCCACTGTCCAGAACTAGAATATTTTTCCTGTTGCCCTGCAATCACAAAGACCACTAATTATTAGTTTTAAGGACCCAGACTTGCTTGGATCCTTTGGCCTTATTAAGTTTGTTAACATTTGCAGCGAATTTAGCATCAGAATTTATGTTAACATTTTTCTTATCAGAATTTACATTATCAGACTTTGAATCAGAATTTACACTAGAAGGAACAATGGAAACTTTCTTCAAAGAAGGTTTTATTTGATAATAATCATAGTACAAACTATGATATTCCTTACAAGTATTAATGGAATGCCATAAACTACCACAATGAAAACAAGGATTTTGTGGTTTGTATCTAACAGACTGACTCTTAACTCCTGATTTTGAAGGTAAGGAGTTAATATTCTTATTTTTCCTGCAAAAAGAAGCCAGATGGTTAGAACTTCCACAGTTATGACATGTTTTCCTAGGAGCATCAGGAACAGGTTTATAATCATTGCTTTTATTCACACCTTCCTTTCCATTTCTATTTTTCCTAGGTGATTTTACCTTGTTTGCATTCTTGACATCTTTCAGCTTATGCTTAAGCTGCTTCTTTGACATTAAGCCTATGTTTACTTCAGCTGTCTTTTCCTGTTTTAGTTTGTCAGAAGTTAATTCCTCTTTAACTTCTGATTTCTCATTATCAGACTTTACAGTTACAAACTTAACAGGTTTTAACTTTGGCTTTTGCTTAACAACAGGCTTAATTTCTTCAGTTCCTTTATCATTCTTATTCTCTCCATAACCTAAGCCCTCTTTCCAATTTTCACTACTTAGCAAATTTTGAGTTGTTCTGCCTGAGTTAGTCCAAGTCCTGATTATCTCTCTTTCCTTTTCTAACTCAGTTTTTAGAGATTCATTCATTTTTAGCACTTCATCCCTAACATAAAAAGCATCATCTCTATCCTTCTGAGTTTGATGGAATATAACTAACTTTTTTTCTAAGAAATCATTTCTTTTCTTAAAAGCAAGATTTTCAGAAGTTAATCTTTCACATGTTAAGGTTTGATCTCTATAACTAACAAACATGGTTTTAAGATATCTTCTCAACTCATTAATATCATCAGTATGAAAAGCATAAGTAGTCTGAGGTACCTTTGTTTCAGTAGCTTCAGAACTGCTCTCAGCACTTTCTTTATCAGCATTTGCCATCAATGCATAGTTCTCCTCACTTTCAGAGTCTGAAGTGTCTGTCCAGCTTTTCTGCTTTGTGACAAGAGCCTTGCCTCTGTCACCCTTTACCTTCTTGCAGTCAGGAGATATGTGGCCTTTCTCACCACAGTTATAGCATTTAACATTGGTGTAATCTCCTCTGTCAGACTTTCCTCCTCTGCCTTCAGATCTTCTGAAATTCTTCTTATCAGAACTTATGCTTTTTCTGGAAAACTTCTTTCCCTTCCTGAACTTCCTGTATGCAATCTTGGTGATTCCTTTCACCATAAGAGCACACAGCTTCATCATCTCCTCATCAGCATCAGTCTCAGGCAAGCTTTCAGAATCTGAGTCATCATCACTCTCAGAACTTGATGACTCAGTATCAGACTTTATGAAAAGAGCTTTACCCTTGTCTTTCTTTGAGGAAGCTGCTTTGGGGAATTCTTCTTCAGCCTTAAGAGCAACTGTCCTTGACTTTCCTCCTTTCCTCTTGCTTCTTTGTTCCATCTCCAGCTCATGAGTCTTGAGCATTCCATAGATTTCATCAAGAGTTGTTTCATAAAGATTGTAGTTGTCTCTTATTGTCGTTGCCTTCAGATCCCAGCATTCAGGAAGAGCTAACAGGAACTTAAGGTTTGAATCTTCAAGATCATACTCTTTATCAACCAATGACAAATCATTCAAAAGTTTGACAAATCTATCATATAAATTATTCAATGACTCATTAGTCTTTGAGTCAAAGTGTTCATACTCTTGAGTGAGTATTGTCTTCCTGTTCTTCTTAATTGTGTCAGTTCCCTGACATCTTGTTTCCAGAGCATCCCATATCTCCTTAGCAGTCTTGCAGTTGATTACCCTGTTTGACATTACATTATCAATGGCACTATGCAGTAAGTGTCGTACCTTAGCATCCTTAGCAATTGATGCTATGTCCTCAGCAGTATAATCACTCTTCTCCTTTGGTACGGTCATTGCTGCTTCACCTGCAACTGCAACAGCGAGTTTGGTTGGTTTGTGAGGACCTTCCTTGATTCTATCTAGGTATTCTGGATCTGTTGCTTCCAGGAACATGGTCATCCTTACCTTCCATATGGGATATTCAGATGGTCTCAGTATGGGGACTCTGATGGTCTCATACCGACTCTGAATTTGTGTCTTTGGTGGTTCCTCAGTTGTGGTAGGCTTAGTTGGAGTTTCTGTGTCCGACATGATTGTGTTTGGATCTTTAACTGTATGTAAGTTAACAGATAGGCTCTGATACCAATTGTTAGGTCACACACACACTGTAGAGGGGGTGAATACAGTGTATAGTACACTCAAATCGAACTTTAAGAACTTAAGTAACAGAAAACAAACTTTATTGAAACAATAAACTCTGTTACAGTATGGAACTGTTACCTCTCAGTGATGAACAAATATCACGAGAGCTGCTAGGGTTACAATGAATAATCTTTTCTAATAATGATAACACTTATAGTGTAAACCCTATGTCTGTGTTTATATACTACACAGTTACAAGATAATCGCTAATTGATATGGAATATAATTCTGCTTCCTAAAATATATCAATCAGATATCTTTTCTTCCAAGTATTCCATTCTTCACGGAATTCCTTCTTCATGCATATCTCTTCTTATGTTTATCTCGATCTTCTTTCCTTTAATCAGCTACTGTCCTTATCTGATTGTCCTTCAGCACTTAAGTTCTGATATCTATCTTCTGATGATTATCTCCTGATAATATAAGTACTGATATCCTTAAGTCCTGACTTCCAGTATAAGTACTGATCAACAGTTAAGTACTGATTTATCCTGTTCACGTAAGATCTGAAAACTAAACATAAAACATATTAGCCATGACATTATCAAATATATCTAACAATTACCCTTTTTGACATGACATTATAAATGGCACTATGCAGCAAATGCCTTACCTTTGCATCCTTGGCAATAGATGAGATATCTTCAGCTGTATATTCACTTTTCTCCTATGGTACAGTCATTGTTGGCTGATCTGCAACTACAACAGAGAGCTTTGTTGGCATATGTGGTCCTTCATTAATTTTGTCAAGGTATTCTGGATCTGTAGCTTCCAGAAACATAGTCATCTTCACTTTCCATATGGGATACTCAGAAGGTTTCAGTATGGGAACCCTAATAGTCTCATATCGATTATGGATTTGAATCTTTGGAGTTTCTTCAGTTTTGGTGGGCTTGGTTGGATTTTTCTCTTCTTCAGACATGATTGTTTTGGATCTTTACTGTATATGTGTTAACAGATTGCTCTGATATCACTTGTTAGGTCACACACACTATAGAAGGGGGTTGAATACAGTGTATACTACAATCAAATCGAATTAAGAACACAAGTATGAAACACAGAATAATCTTATTAATAAAACAGTATTACAATGGAACCGTTCTCTCTCAGTGATGAACAAATATCACGAGAGCTGCTAGGGTTACAATGAATAATATTCTCAATTAAGATAACACATCTAGTGTAAACCCTATGCTGTGTTTATATCGACACACAGTTACAAGATAATCTTCTAATTGATATCGAACATAAGTCTGCATTGTAATAACCCCAAAATTTTCAACTTTTTGTAACCCTTGTGAATAGTGTTTTAGCTGAATGAGAAACTTTTCACGCCACACTATGTAGGGGTTCTGTTATGGATATTCTGAGATATTATTAGTACTCTATGAAGTATATAAGTGTATGTAAAGATCGTCAGAATCCAATTCCGAACACTTTGGTTTTTCCCGGAAATCCACAAGATACGGAGAGAATTGAGTATAAGGTAACAGTATAAAAAGGATTTAAATTAAAGGATTATAATAGAGGATCATAAAAAGGAATATAATGTATTGAGAAAGGTTAAGGGAACCTAAGTAATAAGATCCCGGGTATGATCCTTCAAACGATAAATGAGAACGAAAGTTAAGCGAACCGTATAACAGATCAGCGATCATTAGGCAAGCGATTAGGAAGTTAATCAAAGGGATTAGTGGGAATGATTTCATCCAACCAATAGAAAGGGGACAAGGAGGGAAAGATGACATCACCACATGACACAAGCATGACATGGGAAGGAAGGAGGTGTGGTGGCTTTGTAACCACACAAATTCAAGGGCAAGAAGGTAATTGACTAAATCAAACACAAAAACAAATCAACCAAGCCAAGCAAATTCATTCTTGATCAAAATCAAAAAGAAACCAAGGCCTTGTTAATCTTTGCTCTCGGCTTTTCACTATTCATAAGGCAAGAAAATTTCAAAAATTCAAGATCCAAGCTTCCTAAATTGGTGAGTAAATTCCCTAATCATCTTCATGCTTAGTTAGGGCTATATCATGAGTTTAAGCCATTAATTCCTTCTCAATCTTCTTCATTTAATCAAAGAAGAAGACTATGAATAGTGTTTTCAAGTTTTTAACTTGAAGTTTTTCTTGTTTTCCTTGAAGATCCAAGCTTTCCTAAGACTTCTCAAAGCTTCTTAAGGCTTCCTAGCTCCTCCCACCACTTCAAGGAAGGTATACCATCTCCAAACCCTAGATTCCTATATATTATAAGATGATTTTGATTAGTAGGATGATATTGTAGCTTGTTGTTGTGATTAGAGTTTGGGATTTGAAATGGTAGTGAAATGGAATGGTAAATGTTGTGGTTTTGATTAAAAGAACTTAAGTATGATTAAAGTTAAGCTTAGGCATAAGTATGAATGATTAAATTGAATTGGTTGGGGTTGTTATGATGTGATAAGTATGGATGTTGGTTGTATGTTGGATTTGAGGTTGATTTGGAATGGTTTTGAATGGTTTAAAATATTGGAAATCGCGTAAACATAGCCGTCGTAACGTCCGATTTTCTTTAGACTGTTTTTGTGCATAACATTAGGACCCGAGAACCCCCTGCTAGATTATGACCATTGCCATGTCTAGATAGCTCATGTTACGAGCTTCGTTTTGATATGTAGTTCGTTCGATTCCGATGCACGGTTTAGGAGAAACGACCGTTTCAAGTAACGGCATTTCGCGAACGAAACTTTTCCCCTCGCCTTACTTTGAAACATAGATTAAAGACCAAAAAGGGTTAATTAATGTATGAAACATTTATGGTAAGTGTGTTAGGCAGTTGGTAAGACACTCGCGAAGGAATCGCTTTAAAACTCGTAAAGGTTAAATTATTAAAAATGGTGGAGCCGAGGGTACCCGAGTGACTTAAGCGAATCAGTGAGCGCAAAACAAGCGTTAGAGTCTAAGTTAGTTAAAGTATAGATTTACAAGTGATTTTGGTTTAACTCCAACTTACTTGTTGTTTATAGGTTACCAGACTCGTCCCGAGCCTTTTATCACCCCAAGTCGCTCAGGCAAGTTTTCTACCCGTTATACTGTTGTTGTGATGAATATATGTATATGCATTATCTTGCGATAGATGCATGTTGGTTAATTAGCAAATGTTGCGATATATTGAAGCATGCTGATATGGTATATATATGCATGCCTGTTTCGTATTCTTGCCATATATATCTGTTGGTTCAGTTGATAATACCTATGCTAGAGAATAACAGTAATTTGCATATACCCTTAGTATAGGGACCCAAAGGTCAAAACATTTTCTAAAACCGGGAGTCGAGGATCCCGAGTAGATTTTATATATATATATATTTTTATTTATATATATATGGTTATAGTTTTCAAAACTATTAATCGAATAAGGTTTATTCGATAACTTTATTTTATTAATGAATATTATCTTGAATATTCATTCGAGGGCTTATGACTCCTTTTATTTTATTAATTGAATATTATTTGAATATTCATTTGAGGATGTATGACTCCTTTATTTTATTTAATGAATATTATTTATAATATTCATTCGAGGTATTATGACTCCGCTTATTACTGAAATATATTCTTTATTTTATTAAAGAATAAGGTGTTAATAATCAAACTTATTTTCGATTATTTAAATAAAGATAATACTTTCATATAAGTGTATCTTTGGTTATTTAATACTCGTTTCAAGTATAAGTTTTAAAACTTCTACTTCAATTATTTTTATAAAGATTATTCTTTATGGGAATATTATTTAAATAATAATATTCAGATATTTTCTAATATATCGGGACTGATTTATTTCATTAAATCAGCTTTACTCCAAACATTCTTAAAAATGTTTTCGAGTCTTCAAAATGATTTTAAAAGTTAGAGCGGATCCCAAAACTCGTTTTCCGATTTAAGATCTTCCTTTCGAAGGAGACTTGAATAATCGCTCAAAATCTTGGGGATCCGGCTCTGTGGTGTATTTTATATTCGCAACATGGTTGCTGTTTTGAGAAAACAATTTGATTACTTGCCCAATGTTCGGGAAGTAAGTCCATTTGATTGAGTCGGCATAAGCGACAGGCCGGGGAACGGTCTATGAAAGTGTAAGTGGCTGGGTGGCAGTCCATCAACGCGTGAGTGGCCGGGTAACGGTCTAGCGCGAGGTCCTAATGCGGCCAGGGTGATGATCGGTGAGGAATTCATCCATCTACAGTAGAAAAGGTTACTTATTGGTATCTTTGCCTGATCAGCAAGATATCTGGTTTATGCCAAAATTCTTTTCCTTTCCAAAATTCATTGGATGTTTCAAACTCTGTTCATACTTTACATAACAGAGGTTCCAAGAAATGTTTAAGAGATATATATATGGATATATATATATATATATATCGGGACTAAATAAAGTATCTCGTAACTTTATTTCATTCAATAATATTTCAAAGATTGAATCTATTCAAGTCTTAACTTGTGGTCTCCTCTATGGGATGTTTTTTTTATAAACATATAATACTTTGAACGGTGGTAGTTCAAGTAGCTTTATAAATGATATAAGTGTGGTGAAGTATTGGTAACTTCATTCCTTGTTTTTACTTATATCTAGTAAGTAATTATCTTACGCATGATAAAGATTCTAGTAAGTATCCATTTAGATACTTATATTATTGTTATCACTGTGTATTATCTTGCGAGCTGTAAGGCTCACTCTTGCTTTATTTCTTCATCACACAACAACAGTTAGGAGAGATGGCCAGACTCCAGTAGACCCAGCGCAAGCGTGTGGGAAGCGTCCCGCGTCTTCCCGATGATGTTGTAGCTGCTATAGCTGCAGAGGTAGATCTAATGTAGTTCAGACCATCTACTTTTGAGAATCAAATTATGTATAATTATAACTTGTGGCAGATAATGGCAATTAACTGTAAATTTATCAAGTAATCATTTTGGGTTGTAATAACTGTTAAATGGTGGATTCAAAGACTTGTACTTATTTCAATTTCATCTCTGAGACTATAACGGGTTGTGGTGTGTGTTAGTGTGGGGTCACAGCATAAGGTTATTATTATTAATTAAGTGAAGTGATATTGTGGAAAGAAAGACTGTGACGACCCGGATCCCCGACCCCGGATCTGGGGGTGTTACAGAAATGGTATCAGAGCTAAGCGTTATAAACCTCAGAGATGATGCGTCGATATAATAACAAACTCACAAAGATAATAAGAACTCTTGCCAAGTTCATGGTCGGACTACTTAAAGTAGTGCTGACAGTTAAAACCCTTACGGGAACCCTTATAAGTATCATGATAGTAACTTAGCTCGTTTAATGTGTAGGCACCTGAGATGGAGGACCCTGAGATGTTCGAGCGTGAGCATGATGAGGCATTACTAGATGTTGAGGATCAGGAGGAGCCTGAGATGGAGGAGGATGAGGAGGACCCCTCAGAGGAGCCTGAGACGGAGGTCATTGCTATTTCAGATGAGGAGGACCCCTCAGAGGAGTCAGAGACAGAGGTTATTGCTATTCCAGATGAGGAGGACCTGGATGAGGTCCCAGTAGCTGAGGAGCGTGTTGGACCTATGGTAGTGTATGCTGGTACCCCATTACCCACACTTCCGGTGGTCAGAGCACCTACCCCTCCACCACTATCTTGGATTCCCGATGATGACAGCTCAGAGACCCATACTTCCGAGCCTAGGCAGACCGAGGAGGCACCCTCAGCGGCTCCGGATTCACCACCTCTTGACCCTGCCCACAGGCAGTCTTCGTTAGCACATGGATATGTTCAGGATGTTCTGAGGACCCGAGTGGCTGTTGCCGAGGGCCGACTAGATGAGGCCAGGATGGAGTTGGATGCAGAGAGGGCGGGTAGGCGTACCCGAGCTTATGAGACTAGGGCTTCTATACCCCGATCCTTGAGGAGGGAGCTTACGGGGATAGAGCTCACATCCCGAGCGAGGCTCAGATCGCTCCAGGGGGACAGGCATGGTAGGATCTCCAGGCGGCAGGCCGACTATATCTTCCGTCGTGCGATGGAAAGGGTTTGGGAGCTGACCCGCTCCGGTGTGTGATTCAGGATTAATGATGGAATAGTCTAGTTGTCTAGTTAGCCGAGGCCTTAGTAAGAGCCAATTTTCCGGGATAGTTGACTTGTATATAGCATCCCTTTTTCTGACTAGACAAGTAGACTCTTGTGTATCACTTTTGGGACAGATGACTGTAGCACTGTTGTACTTTTGACCAGATCAAACTATGTATTTCTCGCATTATGTATATATTTGTTTCCTTTCGGTTCAGTTCCATAGTGACGGGATCACTGTTTTTATCATTATTATTACTGCACTTCGTACTAGAACTTTCTTAAAATAATAAAATTGCGATATACGTTCTCCCCATTATAAGAGCTGTGCAAGGCACAATGTTGTATATGATTATGACCTAATGTTGAATTTTCCCAATAATTTTTTTATTATTATCAGAATCATGCCACCAAGAAAGATTGGAACTAGGGCGAACCCTGGATCTGAGGACCAGGGAAGCCATAATCAGGACAATAGAAACCAAGAACACAGTGAAGAGGAAGATGAGGATTATGTGGAACAGGATGACTCCTTGTATGAAGAGGAAGAGGAAACATATGATGTTGAGGGATTTGAGATAGAGGCTGAAGAAGGAGAAACCGAGGTGGAGCAACCAGTACCAAACCCAGGCATGGATCCCATGGGCCAGTTCATGCAACTCCTAAGGCAGAATTTGGAACGTCAACCCAACCCACCCCCTCAAGGAAATAACAATGCTGTGGCAAACTCTTTCAGGGCTTTTAAGTCCCTTAATCCCCCTGAGTTCCACGGATCAGCCGACCCAGTTGAGGCAAGGGCATGGTTAAAGGAAATGGAGAAATCTTTTGAGATTTTGAGTACCGAGGAGGCACAAAAGACTGTATTTGCTACCTACCTTCTGAAAGGAGAAGCTAACTACTGGTGGGAGGCCAAGAAAAATATGGAGACAGACGCTATTATAACCTGGGAGAGATTTAGTCAGTTGTTTCTGGGGAAGTATTTCCCGAGGTTTATGGAAAACCAGATGGAGCTCAAGTTCTTGGAGCTAAAGCAGAATAACTTGTCTGTAGCAGAGTACGAAGCGAAATTTACTGAGTTATCAAGGTTTGTGCCGGAGTTTGTGAGCACCGAGGAAAAGAAAGCTAGGAGGTTTCAGCAGGGACTGAAACCGTGGATTCAGAATAGGGTGGCCATCCTTGAGCTTACGGACTATGCCACTCTGGTACAAAAGGCAACGATTGTAGAAGTTGGAAGTGAACAGATGCAGAAGGAAAGAGAGAAGAAAGGAATAAAGAGGAAAAGTATGAGCATGGGTGGAGGTTCCGCAGGAAGGAGCTTCCCAACTAGATTTAATCGAGGAGCAGTGTCCCTACCGGGAAAGAACACTGGGTTTAAGCGGCCAATGAGTGTGAGTGTGAGCCAGGGCGGCCAGAAGTCAAGAATGTCCTATTCCAACCAGTCTCGACCCCCATTGCCAGCCTGTAACATATGTGGAAGGAATCACACTGGGGAGTGTAAAGAAAAGCCAGTAACCTGTTTTAAGTGCGGTCGGGAAGGCAACTACTCAAATAAATGCCCTTCGTCAGCCCCTGCCATCGTTCCAACCACCAATTGTCATCTGTGTGGACGCCCGGGTCATTAGAAGAGGGAATGCCCAATGAATAAACCAGCAGCTTCGGGAGCAAGCAGGGCTGCTTCTAATAAGCCACCTACTGCGAGGACTTTCAACATGACAGTCCAGGATGCTATGAAAGATTCAGATGTGATAGCAGGTACCCTTTCTCTAAATTCAGTCAGTGCAAATGTTTTATTTGATTCGGAAGCAACTAAATCTTTTATATCAAAGGACCTTGCGCGTAAGTTAAGACTTAAGGCTGAACCCTTGATAGAACCCTTACAAGTAGAAATAGCCAATCATGAAATTATTCCTGTTAACCAGATTCACCCCGCCTGTGAGATAGGCATAGGGGAGCAATCTTTCAGTGTTGATCTGATTCCTTTTAAATTAGGGGAGTTTGATGTGATTTTGGGAATGGACTGGCTATCTAGCAACGATGCTCAGATAGACTGTAAAGGGAAGAAAGTTAAGTTAAATATCCCCGGGAAGAAAGAAGTTATATTTAGAGGAAAGAGGCAGGCGCAGAAATTTTTGACCATGGCCCAGGCCAAAAGGATGCTACGAAAAGGAAGTGAGGCTTACCTAGCTTATGTGGTGGACACGCAGAAGGAGGTGCCCAACTTACAAGATATTCCAGTAGTCAACGAATTTGAAGATGTATTCCCACAAGACCTTCCGGGATTACCACCCGATAGAGTGATTGAATTTGCTATTGAGTTGGACCCAGGGACGGCGCCAGTTTCAAAAGCACCTTACCGGTTAGCCCCGTTAGAAATGAAGGAATTAGCTATCCAATTGCAGGAACTCTTGGATAAGGGTATGATAAGACCCAGTGTGTCTCCATGGGGAGCACCAGTTTTATTTGTTAAGAAGAAAGATGGGAGCATGAGGCTGTGCATAGACTATCGAGAGTTGAACAAGCTAACCATAAAGAACAGGTACCCATTACCTAGAATAGACGATCTGTTCGACCAGCTAAAGGATGCTATTTATTTTTCCAAGATCGACCTGAGAACTGGATATCACCAACTAAAGATTAAACCCGAAGATATTTCCAAGACAGCGTTCCGTACCAGGTATGGGCATTATGAGTTCTTGGTAATGTCCTTTGGATTAACCAACGCCCCAGCGGCTTTCATGGATTTAATGAATAGAGTATTTAAGAAGTACTTGGACAAGTGTGTGATAGTTTTTATCGATGATATTTTGATCTACTCAAGGACTGAGGTAGAACATGCAGAGCATTTGAGGATAGCTCTAGGAATACTCAGAGAGGAGCAGTTATATGCCAAATTCTCGAAGTGTGAATTCTGGCGGAATGAAGTACAGTTTTTAGGACATGTGATCAATAAAGAAGGAGTATTGGTTGACCCCTCCAAGATAGAGGCGGTCTCAAATTGGGAAAGGCCAACCACACCCACAGAGGTAAGGAGTTTCATAGGATTGGCCGGCTACTATCGTAGATTTGTTCAGGACTTTGCGAAGATCGCAGCCCCTTTGACACGACTTACTCGTAAGACAGAGAAGTTTGAATGGACGGAGAAATGCGAGAACAGTTTTCAGGAATTAAAGAAAAGGTTGATAACAGCTCCAGTATTGGCATTGCCGGACGGAAAAGGAGATTTTGTGATATATAGTGACGCGTCGCACAAAGGATTAGGATGTGTGCTTATGCAGCACGGTAAAGTTATTGCGTATGCGTCGAGACAACTGAAGGAATACGAGGTTAGATATCCTACTCATGACCTTGAGCTCGCGGCAATAGTATTTGCTTTAAAAATTTGGAGGCACTACTTGTATGGAGAGAAGTGTGAGATTTTCACAGACCATAAGAGCCTCAAGTACATATTTACGCAGAAAGAGCTCAACATGCGCCAGAGGAGATGGTTAGAACTAATCAAGGACTATGATTGTGAGATTCTCTATCATCCAGGGAAAGCAAATGTGGTGGCTGATGCCCTTAGTAGAAAGGAAAGACTCAGAATGATAACGACTTCGGAAGAATTAATAAGAGATTTTGAGAAAATGGAAATAGAAGTAAAGGTAACCGGAACTGGAACTGAAAAGCTTTTTGAGATCTCAATGCAGCCAGAGTTATTGGAAAAGATCAGATTGTGCCAGGAGAAAATAATGAATGAAGGCAGAGAGTCAATGACTGGAGAGGAGATCCATACCGAGAAAGATGATAAAGGGATAATGAGGTACTCCTACCGAATTTGGGTTCCGAATGTTCAAGAACTTAAAGATGAGATTTTGGATGAAAGCCATAGTTCAAGGTATTCCATTCACCCGGGAAGTACCAAGATGTATAGGGATTTGAAGGAATATTACTGGTGGCCCAACATGAAGAGGGACGTAGCAGAATGGGTAAACAAGTGTTTGACTTGCCAAAGAGTAAAGGCAGAGCACCAGAGACCCAGTGGACTTTTGCGACCCCTGGAGATTCCCGAATGGAAATGGGAACAGATAGCGATGGATTTTGTTGTAGGCTTGCCAAGGACGAAAGCCAATCACGACGCCATTTGGGTAATTATTGACCGACTGACAAAGTCAGCTCATTTCATTCCTATCAATGAGAGATACACAGTCGATAGACTGATGGACATTTACCTTAAGGAAATAGTGACGCGACATGGAGTCCCAGCGTCCATTGTCTCAGACCGAGACCCCAGGTTCAACTCCAGATTTTGGAGGAGCTTTCAGGAATGTGCGGGGACCAAGTTAAATATGAGTACCGTGTACCATCCCCAGACGGATGGACAGAGTGAAAGGACCATCCAGACACTAGAGGATATGTTGAGAGTCTGTGCAATAGACCTTAAAGGAAGTTGGGATGATCACTTGCCGTTGATCGAGTTTTCTTATAACAATAGCTTTCATGCTAGCATCGGAATGCCGCCTTATGAGGCCCTGTACGGAAGAAGGTGTCGATCTCCCTTATACTGGGATGAAGTAGGAGAGCGGAAGATGCTCGGACCCGAAGTGGTCCAAAGGACCAAAGATATAGTGGATCTTATCAGAGGGCGACTTGTAGCAGCCCAAGACAGACAGAAGAAATATGCAGACCTAGCCCGAAAGGACAAGGAATATGAAGTAGGGGACTTAGTACTGTTGAAAGTATCCCCTTGGAAGGGATTAATGAGGTTCGGAAAGAAAGGAAAACTAAGCCCAAGATACATTGGACCTTTTGAGATATTAAGACGGATTGGAAAGTTAGCTTACGAGCTAGCCCTACCCCCTAATTTGCAACAAGTTCATAATGTGTTCCATGTGTCAATGCTAAGGAGGTATCATCGGGATGCCAGACACATAGTGGAGTACGAGCAGGTGGATATGCAGCCAGATCTAACTTACCTGGAGAAGCCAGTAAGGATTATGGATAAGAAGGAGCAGGTGCTTCGGAACAAAGTGATCAAGCTAGTCAGAGTACTATGGCAGAATCATAACGTGGAAGAATCAACTTGGGAACTAGAGAGCACAATGCTAGAAAAGTACCCCCATTTGTTTTCTGTTTGATTCCGGGACGGAATCCTTTTAAGGAGGGGAGACTGTAATAACCCCAAAATTTTCAACTTTTTGTAACCCTTGTGAATAGTGTTTTAGCTGAATGAGAAAACTTTTCACGCCACACTATGTAGGGGTTCTGTTATGGATATTCTGGGATATTATTAGTACTCTATGAAGTATATAAGTGTATGTAAAGATCGTCAGAATCCAATTCCGAACACTTTGGTTTTTCCCGGAAATCCACAAGATACGGAGAGAATTGAGTATAAGGTAACAGTATAAAAAGGATTTAAATTAAAGGATTATAATAGAGGATCATAAAAAGGAATATAATGTATTGAGAAAGGTTAAGGGAACCTAAGTAATAAGATCCCGGGTATGATCCTTCAAACGATAAACGAGAACGAAAGTTAAGCGAACCGTATAACAGATCAGCGATCATTAGGCAAGCGATTAGGAAGTTAATCAAGGGGATTAGTGGGAATGATGTCATCCAACCAATAGAAAGGGGACAAGGAGGGAAGATGACATCACCACATGACACAAGCATGACATGGGAAGGAAGGAGGTGTGGTGGCTTTGTAACCACACAAATTCAAGGGCAAGAAGGTAATTGACTAAATCAAACACAAAAACAAATCAACCAAGCCAAGCAAATTCATTCTTGATCAAAATCAAAAAGAAACCAAGGCCTTGTTCATCTTTGCTCTCGGCTTTTCACTATTCATAAGGCAAGAAAATTTCAAAAATTCAAGATCCAAGCTTCCTAAATTGGTGAGTAAATTCCCTAATCATCTTCATGCTTAGTTAGGGCTATATCATGAGTTTAAGCCATTAATTCCTTCTCAATCTTCTTCATTTAATCAAAGAAGAAGACTATGAATAGTGTTTTCAAGTTTTTAACTTGAAGTTTTTCTTGTTTTCCTTGAAGATCCAAGCTTTCCTAAGACTTCTCAAAGCTTCTTAAGGCTTCCTAGCTCCTCCCACCACTTCAAGGAAGGTATACCATCTCCAAACCCTAGATTCCTATATATTATAAGATGATTTTGATTAGTAGGATGATATTGTAGCTTGTTGTTGTGATTAGAGTTTGGGATTTGAAATGGTAGTGAAATGGAATGGTAAATGTTGTGGTTTTGATTAAAAGAACTTAAGTATGATTAAAGTTAAGCTTAGGCATAAGTATGAATGATTAAATTGAATTGGTTGGGGTTGTTATGATGTGATAAGGATGGATGTTGGTTGTATGTTGGATTTGAGGTTGATTTGGAATGGTTTTGAATGGTTTAAAATATTGGAAATCGCGTAAACATAGCCGTCGTAACGTCCGATTTTCTTTAGACTGTTTTTGTGCATAACATTAGGACCCGAGAACCCCCTGCTAGATTATGACCATTTCCATGTCTAGATAGCTCATGTTACGAGCTTCGTTTTGATATGTAGTTCGTTCGATTCCGATGCACGGTTTAGGAGAAACGACCGTTTCAAGTAACGGCGTTTCGCGAACGAAACTTTTCCCCTCGCCTTACTTTGAAACATAGGTTAAAGACCAAAAAGGGTTAATTAATGTATGAAACATTTATGGTAAGTGTGTTAGGCAGTTGGTAAGACACTCGCGAAGGAATCGCTTTAAAACTCGTAAAGGTTAAATTATTAAAAATGGTGGAGCCGAGGGTACCCGAGTGACTTAAGCGAATCAGTGAGCGCAAAACAAGCGTTAGAGTCTAAGTTAGTTAAAGTATAGATTTATAAGTGATTTTGGTTTAACTCCAACTTACTTGTTGTTTATAGGTTACCAGACTCGTCCCGAGCCTTTTATCACCCCAAGTCGCTCAGGCAAGATTTCTACCCGTTATACTGTTGTTGTGATGAATATATGTATATGCATTATCTTGCGATAGATGCATGTTGGTTAATTAGCAAATGTTGCGATATATTGAAGCATGCTGATATGGTATATATATGCATGCCTGTTTCGTATTCTTGCCATATATATCTGTTGGTTCAGTTGATAATACCTATGCTAGAGAATAGCAGTAATTTGCATATACCCTTAGTATAGGGACCCAAAGGTGAAAACATTTTCTAAAACCGGGAGTCGAGGATCCCGAGTAGATTTTATATATATATATATATATATATTTATATATATATGGTTATAGTTTTCAAAACTATTAATCGAATAAGGTTTATTCGATAACTTTATTTTATTAATGAATATTATCTTGAATATTCATTCGAGGGCTTATGACTCCTTTTATTTTATTATTTGAATATTCATTTGAGGATGTATGACTCCTTTATTTTATTTAATGAATATTATTTATAATATTCATTCGAGGTATTATGACTCCACTTATTACTGAAATATATTCTTTATTTTATTAAAGAATAAGGTGTTAATAATCAAACTTATTTTCGATTATTCAAATAAAGATAATACTTTCATATAAGTGTATCTTTGGTTATTTAATACTCGTTTCAAGTATAAGTTTTAAAACTTCTACTTCAATTATTTTTATAAAGATTATTCTTTATGGGAATATTATTTAAATAATAATATTCAGATATTTTCTAATATATCGGGACTGATTTATTTCATTAAATCAGCTTTACTCCAAACATTCTTAAAAATGTTTTTGAGTCTTCAAAATGATTTTAAAAGTTAGAGCGGATCCCAAAACTCGTTTTCCGATTTAAGATCTTCCTTTCGAAGGAGACTTGAATATTCGCTCAAAATCTTGGGGATCCGGCTCTGTGGTGTATTTTATATTCGCAACATGGTTGCTGTTTTGAGAAAACAATTTGATTACTTGCCCAATGTTCGGGAAGTAAGTCCATCTGATTGAGTCGGCATAAGCGACAGGCCGAGGTACGGTCTATGAAAGTGTAAGTGGCTGGGTGGCAGTCCATCAACGCGTGAGTGGCCGGGTAATGGCCTAGCGCGAGGTCCTAATGCGGCCAAGGTGATGACCGGTGAGGAATTCATCCATCTACAGTAGAAAAGGTTACTTATTGGTATCTTTGCCTGATCAGCAAGATATCTGGTTTATGCCAAAATTCTTTTCCTTTCCAAAATTCATTGGATGTTTCAAACTCTGTTCATACTTTACATAACAGAGGTTCCAGGAAATGTTTAAGAGATATATATGTGGATATATATATATCGGGACTAAATAAAGTATCTCGTAACTTTATTTCATTCAATAATATTTCAAAGATTGAATCTATTCAAGTCTTAACTTGTGGTCTCCTCTATGGGATGTTTTTTTATAAACATATAATACTTTGAACGGTGGTAGTTCAAGTAGCTTTATAAATGATATAAGTGTGGTGAAGTATTGGTAACTTCATTCCTTGTTTTTACTTATATCTAGTAAGTAATTATCTTACGCATGATAAAGATTCTAGTAAGTATCCATTTAGATACTTATATTATTGTTATCACTATGTATTATCTTGCGAGCTGTAAGGCTCACTCTTGCTTTATTTCTTCATCACACAACAACAGTTAGGAGAAATGGCCAGACTCCAGCAGACCCAGCGCAAGCGCTGTGTAACACCCCCAGATCCGGGGTCGGGGATCCGGTTGTCACGGTCTTTCTTTCCACAATATCACTTCACTTAATTACATATAAATAACCTCATGCTGTGACCCCACACTAACAGACCCACAACCCGTTATAGTCTCAGAGATGAAATTGAAATAATACAAGTCTTTGAATCCACAATTTAAATTATTACAACCCAAAATGATTACTTGATAATTTACAGTTAATTGCCATTATCTGCCACAAGTTATAATTATACATAATTTGATTCTCAAAAGTAGATGGTCTGAACTATAATGGATCTACCTCTGCAGCTATAGCAGCTACAACATCATGGGAAGACGCGGGACGCTTCCCACGCGCTTGCGCTGGGTCTGCTGGAGTCTGGCCATCTCTCCTAACTGTTTGTTGTGTGTGAAGAAATAAAGCAAGAGTGAGCCTTACAGCTCGCAAGATATATGTAGTGATAACAATAATACAAGTATCTAAATGGATACTTACTAGAATCTTTATCGTGTAAGATAATTACTTACTAGATATAAGTAAAACAGGAATGAAGTTACCAATACTTCCCCACACTTATATCATTTATAAAGCTACTTGAACTATCACCGTTCAAAGTATTATAAGATTCACGAGGTCATCCTATAGATGAGACCACAAATAAACTTGAAAATATTTGATCTTTGAAATATTTTGAAAGAGATGAAGTTACGAGATACTTCATTCAATGGATACACCAATAAAAATGTTTGACCCTGTCAATGCTTCGGCAACCACCCATTAGTAGCCTTTCGATCGAAATGCTACGGGTAGTGTGCAGAATTATCCAAATGGATGATGAACTCATTACGGGAGTTTACCGCGCCAGGAAGACCACTTACGATGAGCAGTCGTAGTAGTACAACCCCACCATTTTCTACATTAGAGGAGAACCTGTCGGATTTACTTGTCAACCGAACACTGAACTCCTAAGGAATGGACCGCCTTAGCGGAACTTCCGCCATTTGGGCCAATATAATAAGGCTGGGCCGGCGCTACTCGACCCTTACGCCACTCCTAGTTCAGATGAAATCCATGACTCTAAAACGTAAAGCTCGTTTCCCCCCCCTTTCCCCAAGTAGAAACTTGTTGATACGGCTCCACCAAGAAGTCGTACCTAGTTGGAAAGGAAACTCACCGATTTTCCCAGGCGATGCCTGTTAATGGATTAACTTGTTCCAAGAATTTTACTTCCCGAATATTGGGTAAGTAATCAAAACTCTTTTACCAAGACAGCAACCTTGTTGCGAATATAAAACACACCACCGAGCCGGATCCCCCAGGTTTTGAGCGAGTATTTAAATCCCCTTTTTAAAAGGAAGATCTTAATATAAAAATAGTTTTGGGATCCGCTCTAACTTTTGAAAATCATTTTAAAGACTCGAAAATACTTTAAAGATGTTTGGAGTAAAACTGATTTAATGAAGTAAATCAGTCCCCAGAATATTAGAAAATGCTGAATATTATTATTTAAATAATATTCCCATAAAAAAAAATCTTTAAAATAATTGAAGTAGAAGTATTAAACTTATACTTGAAATGAATAGCAAATAACAAAGATATACTTATACGAAAGTAATATCTTTATTTGAATAATCAAAAATAGTTTGATTATCGACACCTTATTCTTTAATAAAATAAAGAATATATCTCAGCAAATAATCGGATTCATAGATCCTCAAATGAATATTCAAATAATATTCAATAAATAAATAAGCTGAGTCATAATACCTCGAATGAATATTATAAATAATATTCATTAAATAAAATAAGGAGTCATACATCCTCAAATGAATATTCAAATAATATTCATAAATAATAAAGGAGTCATACCCTCGAATAATATTCAATAATATTCAAATAATAAAATAAAGCATGTCATAGTCCTCGAATGAATATCGAATAATATTCAATAATAAAATAAAGGAGTCATAAGTCCTCGAATGAATATTCGTAATATCATTAATAAAATAAAGTTATCGAATAAACCTTATTCGATTAATAGTTTTGGAAAAACTATAACCATATATATATATATATAATATATATATATATATTACTCGGGATCCTCGACTCCCGGTTTTAGAAAATATTTTCACCTTTGGGTCCCTATACTAAGGGTATATGCAAGTTACCGCTATCCTCTAGCATAGGTATTATCAACTGAACCAACAGATATATATTCAAGAATATGAAACAGGCATGCATATATACCATATCACATGCTACAATATATCGCAAGAATTTGCTAAATAACCAATATGCATTTATCGCAAGATCATGCTATACAAATGTATACATCACAACAACAGTATAACGGATAGAATACTTGCCTGAGCGACTTGGGGGTGAGAAAGGCTCGGGACGAGTCTGGTAACCTATAAACAACAAGTAAGTTGGAATTAAACCAAAATCACTTGTAAATCTATACTTTAACTAACTTAGACTCTAACGCTTGTTTTGCGCTCACCGATTCGCTTAAGTCACTCGGGTACCCTCGGCTCCACCATTTTTAATAATTTAACCTTTACGAGTTTTAAAGCGATTCCTTCGCGAATGTCTTACCAACTGCCTAACAACTTACCATAAATGTTTCATACATTAATTAACCCTTTTTGGTCTTTAACCTACATTTCAAAGTAAGGCGAGGGAAAAAGTTTCGTTCGCGAAACGCCGTTACTTGAAACGGTCGTTTCTCCTAAACCGTGCATCGGAATCGAACGAACTACATATCAAAACGAAGCTCGTAACATGAGCTATCTAAACATGGCAGTGGCATAATCTAGCAGGGGGTTCTCGGGTCCTAATGCTATGCACAAAAACAGTCCAAAGAAAATCGGACGTTACGACGGCTATGTTTACGCGATTTCCAATTTTAAACCATACAAAACCAACCACAAACCAACCTCAAATCCAACACACACAACATCCATCCTTATCACATCATAACAACCCCAACCAATTCAATTTAATCATTCATACTTATGCTTAAACTTAACTTTAATCATACTTAAGTTCCTTTAAATCAAAACCACAACAATTACCATTCCATTTCACTACCATTCCAAATCCCAAACTCTAAATCATAACACAAACTACAATATCAACCCACTAATCAAAATCATCTTATAATATATAGGAATCTAGGGTTTGGAGATGGTATACCTTCCTTGAAGTGGTGGGTGGAGCTAGGAAGCCTTAAGAAGCTTTGAGAAGTCTTAAGAATGCTTGGATCTTCAAGAAAAACAAGAAAAAGTTCAAGTTAAAAACTTGAAAACACTATTCATTGTCTTCTTCTTTGATTAAATGAAGAAGATTGAGAAAGAATTAATGGCTTAAACTCATGATATAGTCCTAACTAAGCATGAAGATGATTAGGGAATTATCTTACCAATTTAGGAAGCTTGGATCTTGGATTTTGAATTTCTCTGCCTTTAAAAATGAAAAGCCGAGAGCAATGAAGAACAAAGCCTTGGTTGCTTTTGATTTTTGATGAAATGATTTTTACTTGGCTTGGTTGACTTGTTTTGTATGATTTAGTCAATTACTTCTTGCCCTTGAATTGTGTGGTTACAAAGCTACCACACCTCCTTCCTTCCCATGTCATGCTTATGTCATCCTCATGATGTCATCCTCCCTTCCTTGTCCTCTTTCTATTGGTTGGATGACATCATTCCCCTAATCCCTTTGATTAACTTCCTAATCGTTTGCCTAATGACCGCTGATCTGTTATACGGTTTGCTTAACTTTCGTTCTCGTTTATCGTTTGAAGGATCATACCCGGGATCTTATTACTTAGGTTCCCTTAACCTTTCTCAATACATTATATTCCTTTTTGATCCTCTATTATAATCCTTTAATTTAAATCCTTTTTATCCTGTTACCTTATACTCAATTCTCTCCGTATCTTGTGGATTTCCGGGAAAAACCAAAGTGTTCGGAATTGGATTCTGACGATCTTTACATACACTTATATACTTCATAGAGTACTAATATATCCCAGAATATCCATAACAGAACCCCTACATAGTGTGGCATGAAAAGTTTCTTCATTCAGCTAAAACACTATTCACAAGGGTTACAAAAAGTTGAAAATTTTGGGGTTATTACAGTCTCCCCTCCTTAAAAGGATTCCGTCCCGGAATCAAACAGAAAATAAATGGGGGTACTTTTCTAGCATTGTGCTCTCTAGTTCCCAAGTTGATTCTTCCACATTATTTCTGCCATAGTACTCTGACTAGCTTGATCACTTTGTTCCGAAGCACCTGCTCCTTCTTATCCATAATCCTTACTGGCTTCTCCACGTAAGTTAGATCTGGCTGCATATCCACCTGCTCGTACTCCACTATGTGCCTGGCATCCCGATGATACCTCCTTAGCATTGACACATGGAACACATTATGAACTTGTTGCAAATTAGGGGTAGGGCTAGCTCGTAAGCTAACTTTCCAATCCGTCTTAATATCTCAAAAGGTCCAATGTATCTTGGGCTTAGTTTTCCTTTCTTTCCGAACCTCATTAATCCCTTCCAAGGGGATACTTTCAACAGTACTAAGTCCCCTACTTCATATTCCTTGTCCTTTCGGGCTAGGTCTGCATATTTCTTTTGTCTGTCTTGGGCTGCTACAAGTCGCCCTCTGATAAGATCCACTATATCTTTGGTCCTTTGGACCACTTCGGGTCCGAGCATCTTCCGCTCTCCTACTTCATCCCAGTATAAGGGAGATCGACACCTTCTTCCGTACAGAGCCTCATAAGGCGGCATTCCGATGCTAGCATGAAAGCTATTATTATAAGAAAACTCGATCAACGGCAAGTGATCATCCCAACTTCCTTTAAAGTCTATTGCACAGACTCTCAACATATCCTCTAGTGTCTGGATGGTCCTTTCACTCTGTCCATCCGTTTGGGGATGGTACGCGGTACTCATATTTAACTTGGTCCCCGCACATTCCTGAAAGCTCCTCCAAAATCTGGAGTTGAACCTGGGGTCTCGGTCTGAGACAATGGACGCTGGGACTCCATGTCGCGTCACTATTTCCTTAAGGTAAATGTCCACCAGTCTATCGACTGTGTATCTCTCATTGATAGGAATGAAATGAGCTGACTTTGTCAGTCGGTCTATAATTACCCAAATGGCGTCGTGATTGGCTTTCGTCCTTGGCAAGCCTACAACAAAATCCATCGCTATCTGTTCCCATTTCCATTCGGGAATCTCCAGGGGTCGCAAAAGTCCACTGGGTCTCTGGTGCTCTGCCTTTACTCTTTGGCAAGTCAAACACTTGTTTACCCATTCTGCTACGTCCCTCTTCATGTTGGGCCACCAGTAATATTCCTTCAAATCCCTATACATCTTGGTACTTCCCGGGTGAATGGAATACCTTGAACTATGGCTTTCATCCAAAATCTCATCTTTAAGTTCTTGAACATTCGGAACCCAAATTCGGTAGGAGTACCTCATTATCCCTTTATCATCTTTCTCAGTATGGATCTCCTCTCCAGTCATTGACTCTCTGCCTTCATTCATTATTTTCTCCTGGCACAATCTGATCTTTTCCAATAACTCTGGCTGCATTGAGATCTCAAAAAGCTTTTCAGTTCCGGTTCCGGTTACCTTTACTTCTATTTCCATTTCTCAAAATCCCTTATCAACTCTTCCGAAGTCGTTATCATTCTGAGTCTTTCCTTTCTACTAAGGGCATCAGCCACCACATTGGCTTTCCCTGGATGATAGAGAATCTCACAATCATAGTCCTTGATTAGTTCTAACCATCTCCTCTGGCGCATGTTGAGCTCTTTCTGCGTAATATGTACTTGAGGCTCTTATGGTCTGTGAAAATCTCGCACTTCTCTCCATACAAGTAGTGCCTCCAAATTTTTAAAGCAAATACTATTGCCGCGAGCTCAAGGTCATGAGTAGGATATCTAACCTCGTATTCCTTCAGTTGTCTCGACGCATACGCAATAACTTTACCGTGCTGCATAAGCACACATCCTAATCCTTTGTGCGACGCGTCACTATATATCACAAAATCTCCTTTTCCGTCCGGCAATGCCAATACCGGAGCCGTTATCAACCTTTTCTTTAATTCCTGAAAACTGTTCTCGCATTTCTCCGTCCATTCAAACTTCTCTGTCTTACGAGTAAGTCGTGTCAAAGGGGCTGCGATCTTCGCAAAGTCCTGTACAAATCTACGATAGTAGCCGGCCAATCCTATGAAACTCCTTACCTCTGTGGGTGTGGTTGGCCTTTCCCAATTTGAGACCGCCTCTATCTTGGAGGGGTCGACCAATACTCCTTCTTTATTGATCACATGTCCTAAAAACTGTACTTCATTCCGCCAGAATTCACACTTCGAGAATTTGGCATATAACTGCTCCTCTCTGAGTATTCCTAGAGCTATCCTCAAATGCTCTGCATGTTCTGCCTCAGTCCTTGAGTAGATCAAAATATCATCGATAAAAACTATCACACACTTGTCCAAGTACTTCTTAAATACTCTATTCATTAAATCCATGAAAGCCGCTGGGGCGTTGGTTAATCCAAAGGACATTACCAAGAACTCATAATGCCCATACCTGGTACGGAACGCTGTCTTGGAAATATCTTCGGGTTTAATCTTTAGTTGGTGATATCCAGTTCTCAGGTCAATCTTGGAAAAATAAACAGCATCCTTTAGCTGGTCGAACAGATCGTCTATTCTAGGCAATGGGTACCTGTTCTTTATGGTTAGCTTGTTCAACTCTCGATAGTCTATGCACAACCTCATGCTCCCATCTTTCTTCTTAACAAATAAAACTGGTGCTCCCCACGGAGACACACTGGGTCTTATCATACCCTTATCCAAGAGTTCCTGCAATTGGATAGCTAATTCCTTCATTTCTAACGGGGCTAACCGGTAAGGTGCTTTTGAAACTGGCGCCGTCCCTGGGGCCAACTCAATAGCAAATTCAATCACTCTATCGGGTGGTAATCCCGGAAGGTCTTGGGGAATACATCTTCAAATTCGTTGACTACTGGAATATCTTGTAAGTTGGGCACCTCCTTCTGCGTGTCCACCACATAGGCTAGGTAAGCCTCACTTCCTTTTCGTAGCATCCTTTTGGCCTGGGCCATAGTCAAAAATTTCTGCGTCTGCCTCTTTCCTCTAAATATAACTTCTTCTTCCCTGGGACATTTAACTTAACTTTCTTCCCTTTACAGTCTATCTGAGCATCGTTGCTAGATAGCCAGTCCATTCCCAAAATCACATCAAACTCCCCTAATTTAAAAGGAATCAGATCAACACTGAAAGATTGCTCCCCTATGCCTATCTCACAGGCGGGGTGAATCTGGTTAACAGGAATAATTTCATGATTGGCTATTTCTACTTGTAAGGGTTCTATCAAGGGTTTAGCCTTAAGTCTTAACTTACGCGCAAAGTCCCTTGATATAAAAGATTTAGTTGCTCCCGAATCAAATAAAACATTTGCACTGACTGAATTTAGAGAAAGGGTACCTGCTATCACATCTGAATCTTTCATAGCATCCTGGACTGTCATGTTGAAAGTCCTCGCAGTAGGTGGCTTATTAGAAGCAGCCCTGCTTGCTCCCGAAGCTGCTGGTTTGTTCATTGGGCATTCTCTCTTCCAATGACCTGGGCGTCCGCACTGATGACAAGTGGTGGTTGGAATGACGGCAGGGGCTGACGAAGGGCATTTGTGAGAATAGTGGCCCACTTGCCCACACTTAAAGCAGGTTACTGGCTTTCCTTTACACTCCCCAGTGTGATTCCTTCCACATATGTTACAGGCTGGCAATGGGGGTCGAGACTGGTTGGAATAGGACATTCTTGACTTCTGGCCGCCCTGGCTCACACTCACACTCATTGGTCGCTTAAACCCAGTGTTCCTTCCTGGCAGGGACACTGCTCCTCGATTAAATCTAGTTGGGAAGCTCCTTCCTGCGGAACCTCCACCCATGCTCATACTTTTCCTCTTTATTCCTTTCTTCTCTCTTTCCTTCTGCATCTGTTCACTTCCGACTTCTACAATCGTTGCCTTTTGCACCAGAGTGGCATAGTCCGTAAGCTCAAGGATTGCCACCCTATTCTGAATCCATGGTTTCAGTCCCTGCTGAAACCTCCTAGCTTTCTTTTCCTCGGTGCTCACAAACTCCGGCACAAACCTTGATAACTCAGTAAATTTCGCTTCGTACTCTGCTACAGACAAGTTATTCTGCTTTAGCTCCAAGAACTTGAGCTCCATCTGGTTTTCCATAAACCTCGGGAAATACTTTCCCAGAAACAACTGACTAAATCTCTCCCAGGTTATAATAGCATCTGTCTCCATGTTTTTCTTGGCCTCCCACCAGTAGTTAGCTTCTCCTTTCAGAAGGTAGGTAGCAAATACAGTTTTCTGTGCCTCATCGATACTCAAAATCTCAAAAGATTTCTCCATCTCCTTTAACCATGCCCTTGCCTCAACTGGGTCGGCTGATCCGTGGAACTCAGGGGGCTTAAGGGACTTAAAAGCCCTGAAAGAGTTTGCCACAGCATTGTTACTTCCTTGAGGGGGTGGGTTGGGTTGACGTTCCAAATTCTGCCTTAGGAGTTGCATGAACTGGCTCATGGGATCCATGCCTGGGTTTGGTACTGGTTGCTCAACCTCGGTTTCTCCTTCTTCAGCCTCTATCTCAAATCCCTCAACATCATATGTTTCCTCTTCCTCTTCATACAGGGAGTCATCCTGTTCCACATAATCCTCATCTTCCTCTTCACTGTGTTCTTGGTTTCTATTGTCCTGATTATGGCTTCCCTGGTCCTCAGATCCAGGGTTCGCCCTAGTTCCAATCTTTCTTGGCGGCATGATTCTGATAATAATAAAAACAATCATTGGGAAAATTCAACGTTAGGTCACAATCATATACAACATTGTGCCTTGCACAGCTCTTATAATGGGGAGAACGTATATCGCAATTCTATTATTTTAAGAAAGTTCTAATACGAAGTGCAATAATAATGATAAAACAGTGATCCCGTCACTATGGAACTGAACCGAAAGGAAACAAATATACATAATGCGAGAAATACATAGTTTGATCTGGTCAAAAGTACAACAGTGCTACAGTCATCTATCCCAAAAGTGATACACAAGAGTCTATCTGTCTAGTCAGAAAAAGGGATGCTATATACAAGTCAACTATCCCGGAAAATTGGCTCTTACTAAGGCCTCGGCTAACTAGACAACTAGACTATTCCATCATCAATCCTGAATCACACACCGGAGCGGGTCAGCTCCCAAACCCTTTCCATCGCACGACAAGATATAGTCGGCCTGCCGCCTGGAGATCCTACCATGCCTGTCCCCCTGGAGCGCTCTGAGCCTCGCTCGGGATGAGCTCTATCCCCGTAAGCTCCCTCCTCAAGGATCGGGGTATAGAAGCCCTGGTCTCATAAGCTCGGGTACGCCTACCCGCCCTCTCTGCATCCAACTCCCTCCTGGCCTCATCTAGTCGGCCCTCGGCAACAGCCACTCGGGTCCTCAATACATCCTGAACATATCCATGAGCTAACGAAGACTGCCTGTGGGCAGGGTCAAGAGGTGGTGAATCCGGAGCCGCTGAGGGTGCCTCCTCGGTCTGCCTAGGCTCGGAAGTATGGGTCTCTGAGCTGTCATCATCAGGAATCCAAGATAGTGGTGGAGGGGTAGGGGCTCTGACCACCGGAAGTGTGGGTAAAGGGATACCAGCATACACTACCATAGATCCAACACGCTCCTCAGCTACTGGGACCTCATCCGGGTCCTCCTCATCTGGAATAGCAATAACCTCTGTCTCTGACTCCTCTGAGGGGTCCTCCTCATCTGAAACAGCAATGACCTCCGTCTCAGGCTCCTCTGAGGGGTCCTCCTCATCCTCCTCCATCTCAGGCTCCTCCTGATCCTCAACATCTAGCAATGCCTCATCATGCTCACGCTCGAACATCTCTGGGTCCTCTATCTCAGGCGCCTACACATTAAACGAGCTAAGTTACTATCATGATACTTATAAGGGTTCCCGTAAGGGTTTTAACTGTCAGCACTACTTTAAGTAGTCCGACCATGAACTTGGCAAGAGTTCTTATTATCTTTGTGAGTTTATTATTATATCGTCGCATCATCTCTGAGGTTTATAACGCTTAGCTCTGATACCATTTCTGTAACACCCCCAGATCCGGGGTCGGGGATCCGGGTTGTCACGGTCTTTCTTTCCACAATATCACTTCACTTAATTAATAATAAATAACCTCATGCTGTGACCCCACACTAACACACCACAACCCGTTATAGTCTCAGAGATGAAATTGAAATAAGTACAAGTCTTTGAATCCACAATTTAAAATTATTACAACCCAAATGATTACTTGATAATTTACAGTTAATTGCCATTATCTGCCACAAGTTATAATTATACATAATTTGATTCTCAAAGTAGATGGTCTGAACTACAATGGATCTACCTCTGCAGCTATAGCAGCTACAACATCATCGGGAAGACGCGGGACGCTTCCCACGCGCTTGCGCTGGGTCTGCTGGAGTCTGGCCATCTCTCCTAACTGTTGTTGTGTGATGAAGAAATAAAGCAAGAGTGAGCCTTACAGCTCGCAAGATAATATGTAGTGATAACAATAATACAAGTATCTAAATGGATACTTACTAGAATCTTTATCGTGTGTAAGATAATTACTTACTAGATATAAGTAAAAACAAGGAATGAAGTTACCAATACTTCCCCACACTTATATTTATAAAGCTACTTGAACTATCACCGTTCAAAGTATTATAAGATTCACGAGGTCATCCCATAGATGAGACCACAATAAAACTTGAAAATATTTGATCTTTGAAATATTTTGAAAAGAGATGAAGTTACGAGATACTTCATTCAATGGATACACCAATAAAAATGTTTGACCCTGTCAATGCTTCGGCAACCACCCATTAGTAGCCTTTCGATCGAAATGCTACGGGTAGTGTTGCAGAATTATCCAAATGGATGATGAACTCATTACGGGAGTTTACCGCGCCAGGAAGACCACTTACGATGATCAGTCGTAGTAGTACAACCCCACCATTTTCTACATGTAGAGGAGAACCTGTCGGATTTACTTGTCAACCGAACACTGAACTCCTAAGGAATGGACCGCCTTAGCGGAACTTCCAGGCCATTTGGGCCAATATAATAAGGCTGGGCCGGCGCTACTCGACCACTTACGCCACTCCTAGTTCAGATGAAATCCATGACTCTGAAACGTAAAGCTCGTTTCCCCCTTTCCCCAAGTAGAAACTTGTTGATACGGCTCCACCAAGAAGTCGTATCTAGTTGGAAAGGAAAACTCACCGATATTTCCCAGGCGATGCCTGTTAATGGATTAACTTGTTCCAAGAATTTTACTTCCCGAATATTGGGTAAGTAATCAAAACTCTTTTACCAAGACAGCAACCTTGTTGCGAATATAAAACACCCACCGAGCCGGATCCCCCGTTTTGAGCGAGTATTTAAATCCCTTTTTAAAGGAAGATCTTAAATATAAAATAGTTTTTGGGATCCGCTCTAACTTTTGAAAATCATTTTAAAGACTCGAAAACACTTTAAAGAGTGTTTGGAGTAAAACTGATTTAATGAAGTAAATCAGTCCCCAGAATATTTAGAAAATGCTGAATATTATTATTTAAATAATATTCCCATAAAAAATAATCTTTATAAAAATAATTGAAGTAGAAGTATTAAAACTTATACTTGAAATGATAAAATATCAAAGATATACTTATATGAAAGTAATATCTTTATTTGAATAATCGAAAATAAGTTTGATTATTGACACCTTATTCTTTAATAAATAAAGAATATCTCAGCAAATAATCGGAGTCATAGATCCTCAAATGAATATTCAAATAATATTCATAAATAAAAAAGCTGAGTCATAATACCTCGAATGAATATTATAAATATTTCATTAAATAAAATAAAGGAGTCATAATCCTCAATGAATATTCAAATAATATTCAATAATAATAAAGGAGTCATACGCCTTCGAATAATATTCGGAATAATTCAAATAATAAATAAAAGGAGTCATAAGTCCTCGAATGAATATTCGAATAATACAAATCATAAAATAAAAGGAGTCATAAGTCCTCGAATGAATATTCGTAATTATTCATTAATAAAATAAAGTTATCGAATAAACCTTATTCGGTTAATAGTTTGAAAACTATAACCATATATATATAAATATATATATATATATCCATATCCATATACAAAAATCTACTCGGGATCCTCGACTCCCGGTTTAGAAAATTTTTCACCTTTGGGTCCCTATACTAAGGGTATATGCAAGTTACCGCTATCCTCTAGCATAGGTATTATCAACTGAACCAACAGATATATATTTCAAGAATATGAAACAGGCATGCATATATACCTATCACATGCTACAATATATCGCAAGAATTTGCTAAATAACCAATATGCATTTATCGCAAGATCATGCATATACAAATTATACATCACACAACAGTATAACGGATAAATACTTGCCTGAGCGACTTGGGGGTGAGAAGGCTCGGACGAGTCTGGTAACCTATAACAACAAGTAAGTTGGAATTAAACAAAATCACTTGTAATCTATACTTTAACTAACTTAGACTAACGCTTGTTTTGCGCTCACCGATTCGCTTAAGTCACTCGGGTACCCTCGGCTCCACCATTTTTAATAATTTAACCTTTACGAGTTTTAAAGCTTCCTTCGCGAATGTCTTACCAACTGCCTAACACTTACCATAAATGTTTCATACATTAATTAACCCTTTTGGTCTTTAACCTACATTTCAAAGTAAGGCGAGGGAAAAGTTTCGTTCGCGAAACGCCGTTACTTGAAACGGTCGTTTCTCCTAAACCGTGCATCGGAATCGACGAACTACATATCAAAACGAAGCTCGTAACATGAGCTATCTAAACTGGCAGTGGTCATAATCAGCAGGGGGTTCTCGGGTCCTAATGCTATGCACAAAAACAGTCCAAGAAAATCGGACGTTACGACGGCTATGTTTACGCGATTTCCAAATTTTAAACCATACAAAACCAACCACAAACCAACCTCAATCCAACACACACAACAAACATCCATCCTTATCACATCATAACAACCCCAACCAATTCAATTTAATCATTCATACTTATGCTTAAACTTAACTTTAATCATACTTAAGTTCCTTTAAATCAAAACCACAACAATTACCATTCCATTTCACTACCTTCCAAATCCCAAACTCTAAATCATAACAACAACTACAATATCAACCCACTAATCAAATCATCTTATAATTATAGGAATCTAGGGTTTGGAGATGGTATACCTTCCTTGAAGTGGTGGGTGGAGCTAGGAGCCTTAAGAAGCTTTGAGAAGTCTTAAGAATGCTTGGATCTTCAAGAAAAACAAGAAAAAGTTCAAGTTAAAACTTGAAAACACTATTCATTGTCTTCTTCTTTGATTAAATGAAGAAGATAGAAAGAATTATGGCTTAAACTCATGATAGAGTCCTAACTAAGCATGAAGATGATTAGGGAATTATCTTACCAATTTAGGAAGCTTGGATCTTGGATTTTGAATTTCTATTGCCTTTTGAATAGTGAAAAGCCGTGAGCAATGAAGAACAAAGCCTTGGTTGCTTTTGATTTTTGATGAAAATGATTTTACTTGGCTTGGTTGATTGTTTTTGTACTTGCTTTAGTCAATTACCTTCTTGCCCTTGGATTTGTGTGGTTACAAAGCTACCACACCTCCTTCCTTCCATGTCATGCTTATCATCCTCATGATGTCATCCTCCCTTCCTTGTCCTCTTTCTATTGGTTGATGACATTCTTTCCCCTAATCCCTTTGATTAACTTCCTAATCGTTTGCCTAATGACCGCTGATCTGTTATACGTTTGCTTAACTTTCGTTCTCGTTTATCGTTTGAAGGATCATACCCGGGATCTTATTACTTAGGTTCCCTTAACCTTTCTCAATACATTATATTCCTTTTTATGATCCTCTATTATAATCCTTTAATTTAAATCCTTTTTATCCTGTTACCTATACTCAATTCTCTCCGTATCTTGTGGATTTCCG